>NW_016158012.1:164197-165008 GCF_001687245.7 Rhagoletis zephyria
AAATTACTGAAAAGGAAATATAAAATAATGGTATAAGGATCAATAATAAAACCTCTCCTCAATTATTGTCCAACAATTTTCTTCATAATGAATGATAGCCAAATTTATAAATTGCAGAAACAACGGAACCAAGCAATGAGATTCATTCTTCGAAAACGATATGACACGCCCATTAGAGACATGTTATCAGCCCTTGGTTGGCTAAGTGTGAAACAACAGCACTTTTATTATACGATGAAATTTGTTAAAAACATTATTGAAGATAATTTACCAGAATACCTAAAGATTAACTTAAAGTATGGCAGCAATGTGCACAACAAAGATATACGTAAGAAAAATGACTTCAATTTACCCATCTTAAAAAGCGAATCTGATAAACGTAATCTTTATTACAAGGGTCTTAAAAGTTAGAATGAATTACCAAATACTGTCAAGCAATGTAAAAACATCAATGAATTTAAAAGAAAGTTGTTTGAATTTTGTAAAACTATCCCAATATAATGTAATGTATTACTTTATACCTGTTTTCTGTTTACTATTGTTCCGTAATTTCAACTTGTAATTGCCATGATGAATGCCCTTCCAAATGATTTCATTAGGCTTAAGCAATGTAATATTAAATAACTAGGTTAAGTCTACATATATTTTACTGAATTAGGCTCAAGAGAGCTGTAATAAATAAATAATAATAATAATAATCCATCAGGCACGNCCTGTTTTCTGTTTACTATTGTTCCGTAATTTCAACTTGTAATTGCCATGATGAATGCCCTTCCAAATGATTTCATTAGGCTTAAGCAATGTAATATTA
>NW_016158012.1:165108-172221 GCF_001687245.7 Rhagoletis zephyria
ATATTAATAGAAAGGTGCACACACATGCATTTACATATGTATGTACATACAAACGAGCACCAATTAATTTTATTTAAAGAAATGGCGTGTCGTCTATTTCCGGTGTAGCAAACCTAGTACATAGGGCGACATCTAGATGTCATCTACCTCGCCCTATGCTTTTTTATAGGAGCTTTTCAAAGCTTTGCTTTATGGTGTCGGACACACAACATTGAAAGTTTCTGGAACACAACATTGCAAGTTGATAAAAGCGTTGTAAAAAAGGGAAGAGAATAACGCGGAAAAAACAATGAACGAATGGCAACAAGCTATCCATGAGGATACACAAAACAGAAATCCTAGTAATCTCGCATACCCCACTACCTTTATTTCACACTTCCAAAAACAAGAGAACATTATCAATAAAATGAACACAAATATTACTAACTATTTAACGAATAACCCAATCAACAACACAGATAGAACACAATTCGAAATGCTGACAAAACTATTAGATGGCATAAAACAGATGAACGTAAATACGGACTTATGGAAAATCAATACCAACATAACATGAAAATTCTACAGTACAATATACAAAGCTTAAAGAAAATCAACAATAAAAATCTGCTCGAAATTACACTATCTAACAAAAACATAGACATAGCGATCCTTAGTGAAATATGGATTAAAAATAACAGTTTGACTTCATTAAAAGAATATAACTTTGTGGGAAAATTCAGAGATGACGGTTACGGTGGAGCTGGGATATACATACGTAAGAATATAAAATTTTCTATAATTAACTACAACACGATGGCGGATATAATAGGAATAACTACCCTTAATTTAAAAACTAACTTTAACCTATTTAGTGTATACTACCCCCCGGATATGACGAACACAGAACTAAAAAATGAAACTGGAAAATTACTAAATTTCGCTAAAAACTTAAATTACAACACAATTATCGGAGGCGATTTCAATAGCAAATCGACCACATGGGGAAGTGTTTCAACAGACGCAAAAGGCGCAAGTCTGGAAAGTCTAACTACAGATTTCGGTTTCTATTGTATAAATGATGGAAGCCCTACATATCGCCTCAATGATTACACCTCACATATGGATATCACATTCTGCAACAGAAATATGATAAATATAAACTGGAAAGCAATTACGTCTAAAATTACAAAAAGCAACCATTACCCTATTATAATAGAACTGAACCAAGAATACAAGATAAAACAAAACGTAAAAATTAAATTCCTAAACAATAAAATCAATGCAGAAATCTCTAAAACAAAAATCGGAAATAGCTTAATGGAAGTAAACAAAACATTTCAAAACATAACCAAAAATAACACCATAACTATTAATGAAAATAACAAATACCAACCAAAAAAATGGTGGAATAATGAAATTGACAAATTATACAGACTAAGAAACAATGCAAGAGCGAAATATGAAAAGGCAAGATCAGTAACAAACCTTAACATCCTGACTGATATGCAAACAAAATTAAATGCAGAAATAACCAAACAAAAAAAAAAGAAAGTTTCAATCAATTACTGGATGAGGTATCATCTACACCAGACACAAAAACAATGTGGAAAAAATTAATAGTCTAAAGAAATATCGATGTATTAAACGCACAAACAACAACTGGACTCAGGAACAGAAAGAACACTACCTTAAACACATAACTAATCATTCATCAGCATTGAAGCCCTAGCCCGACTAATACTAACTTCGACAACAGAATAGATGGGAAAATCACATACAGGAAATGACTTAGAAAATTTTAAAACCTTTTTAAAAAACCGCAATCCAGATTTCGCAAAAGGACTGGATGGTATCTCCTACAGAATGCTAAACAACCTACAGGAAGAAGAAAAAGAAAAATTATTTCAGATCCTAACTAGCATTTGGAGCAAAGCGGAAATACCGGAACAATGGCGTCACATAAAAATAATACCAATACTAAAACCCGGCAAAGACGGCTACACAGAGAATTATAGGCCAATAGCACTACTTTCGACAGTTTATAAAATCATGGAAGGAATGATAAAACTCCAGTTAGACCGACAAACAGAATTACACGATCATTTACCACCAAGAACATATGCATTCCGTAAAAGAAGATCCACCTCACAATGCATAAATGATGTCATCAACTCGGTACTCCATGCAAAAAGTCTCGGCAAACACGTTGTAGGAGCATGTGTAGATCTGGAAAAAGCATATGACAACATCAACATTGACAAATTGGCGAACAAACTTACAGACCTACAAATCCCACAAGCAATTATTAACTGGATTAGCAATTTTCTCAATAGAAGAATACTACATCTTGATGAAAAGACGATTGAGATCAAAAGGACTAATGCAAGGAAGCGGTATAAGCCCAATACTCTTCAACTTGTATACAGCCGAACTCACTCCATAGGTCATGAAATACCATGTTAGTTCCAGTTTGCTGATGATTTTTTTTGATCTCAACCAGCAACTCATTCGACATAGCAACAATACAACTCAAAACTAAATTAGATGAGTTTACATCAATATGTACTAGATTAGACCTAAAAATTAATGTGCGTAAAAGCAACACAATACACTTCAACAATAGAAAGCAATCACTGAATATTCAAATTAATAATATAGCACTGCAACAAGTAGACACAATAAAATATCTAGGCAGATACATCACCAAAAACAACTCTTCAAACCTGCATGTAAAAGAAATCACGGATAAAATCGACCAGAAGTGTAACTTCCTTAAAACTTTGAGTGGCTGTACATTTGGAATCTCATCAGCTAGAGCGCTACAGTTTTATAAGTCCTTTGCAAGATCCAAATTGGAATACGCGGCATCATCCTTTTCCAATGTGTCCAAAATTGCACTGTCAAAACTCAAAACCTGTAATAACAAACATATAAGAAGATGCTTAGGATTAATAAAGTCAACACCAGTACATATTCTATACCACATGGCAGCAGAATTACCAACCGAATACAGACTCCGACTAGCTACTGCAAAAGAAATTATTAAGACCTGTGCCTTCCAACTACCTGCTGCGAACTTATTGCTTAACCAGAATAGATACTACAACACTAGTTATACACAAATATTTAATGAGTATGAAGATGTTATGAGAAATATCACACCAATCTCCGAAGAGTCCATAAAAACTAACAAAATTCACGTTTATACTAAGTTCTTCAAAAACATAGTCAAAAATAAAAAAGAAGCGAATGACATCTTGATACATCAACTGTTCAACAGGAAAATTGAATATTTAAAGTCCAGACAAATGGAGTTAATATATACAGATGGATCCTGCAAGGAAAACTGTACGCAAGCTGCCTTTTTCCACGAAAGAACCAACACCTCCCAAGCCTTTTATACCAGCAAGAGAATGGCAGCTATGACTGCAGAACTATGGGCATTCAAGAAGGCAATAGAGTTTGCTATAATCCACAACTATCCAAACCTAGCAATACTAACTGACAGCAAATCCGGAGCAATCGCCTTAACCAATCCGGACGCAAACAACAGTTTAATCAAAGAAATCTTGCACACAATAAAGAACAGCAACATAAACAGCGTAGAAATTCATTTCATCCCCGGGCACAGTAAAATACACCAAAATGAAGTGGTAGATTATGCGGCTAGAAATGCAGAAATCAATGGCATACAGGAGACACTTGGATGGACGGTATCAGACGCTATAAAAGAAATTGAAAGAAGATTAAAAACAAAATGGCAAGAAGAATACACTAATACTAGCCAAAACAAGGGGAAAACATACTTCGAAATGTTTCCAAATATACTTACGAAACCATGGTACCATAAAAACAAATTGGAATTAAACGATGTACAAACAAGAATGATCAGCAGAATATTAACGGGACACACGTTTGGCAAAGACACCATGAAGAGACTGAAGATAATCGATGATGACCAATGTGACTACTGCTCCTGCTCAGAAGATATCACACATATTGTATACATATGCCCACAATGGGACTCAATTAGAATCCATTTCCCATCACTCAATAAATTCAATTCACTACCGCAAATGTTTAAACAAGAGGGAATAAAATCACTGAAAACCATAAGCACATTCTTAACCCAATTAAAAATAAAAATTTGAAAGCAGACCACAAAACACAAGCATCAAAACAGGAATACAACTAATATGAGGAGAACCACAAAGCACTTTGATCACAGTTTACAAACACTCATCAAATTAACCACATATTCACGTTGATCTGGCAACTCCAATTAGATACACCAAAATTCATACATACAAACTACATTCTACATCTATAAATTATTAATAGTATAAAAACCCTTAAAAGAAAGCACTTCAAGTGCAAAATTGGTGATGGCGCTGTAATTCTTAGAACGGGCCAAATAATTCTCTCCTACCAATAAGAAGGGAACGAGAGTAACTTAAACCCTCAAAAAAAAAAAAAAAAAAAAAAATGTACATTCTAAATTCCTACTTACATAAGGCGGCCATGCCTTTGTAAAAGTAAGGGACGTTCGGCAGGGAAATGGTAATGACTGCCAGGTGAAGAGTAAGTTGCTAATAAGGTATTATTACGTGCTCCTAATTCCCACTGGGTATGTATGTATAAAATCCTCATGGACAAAGAAAAAAATAATTTTGTGTATATGTACAAGTTTACTTACGTTAAAGTATTCAACCCCAGTTAATTCATGTAGTTTTTCTACCGACAAGTATTGTGGAGGATTCCTATGATGTTCCAAACGCTGGTCGTTTTGTTCGTTATCCATATACCACACCTTAACCATTATTAGGGATGAAACTAGAGATGTGCTGAATTGTTGGTACTCAAAAATCGGATCCAATACTCATATATGTAATAGTCCTATATTGGCAGTAAGAGCTAGTAGCGTCCGAAAACACTACAGTGCAGATATTATCAATAAACACGTACGAAAGAAAAGGAACACACACATTTATAAATAAACATGTACACAACACATATACAAAAGCGGCACTCAAGTACACAATACATTGACAAAAACAGTACTAGACTGTCTCGCTTTGATTTCGGAATGCTTACAGCCGGTCCACATAGAATTTTCGCGTTGCCTTTAGCGTTGGCGTTGGTTTGACAGAACGCACGTTTAAAGTATGTTTGCTACAATGAACGCCTGGCAGCGAATGCTTGGGCCACTTAATTAACACACTAACGACAGATAAATTAATATTTCATATCAGTAATTGTATTAAAAACGATATTTCTTGCCGGCACTTGATTAAAAGGGAAAAATATTTCACATAATTTTATTTATTTGCGACAGCTGACGAGCAACGCACGCGAAAAGTTGAGAGTTGGCCATCATTTTGCTTTGTGTTGGCGTGAGCGTTGTCGGATTTCGGTTATGTGGACGGCTGCATTTGAATTCATGTATTCATACTCACCTGTTGAAGCGACGCCAACGCCAATGCAACGCCAAAGTTCTATGTGGACGGGCCTTTACACATTGAGATGTTAGCTTACTATCAATATACTATAGTATTACATATATGCCAATACTTAAAACAATTTCGATACCCAGTTCCAGTGATCGGACCGTCACCACATTGTGATAGATAATGCCCTTTTTTTGCATCTACCACTCAAGGTCTGAAATCTACCACATTTTCGCGCTTTTGGGAACAAATGCAGTTGAGCTCTAAATCTCAAAAAAAATAAAAAATATTGGAATCGATAGAGATGATTGAGCTGAGTATAACGGTGTACTTCTTTTTTTGGGCAAACAACAACAAAAATTATCAAAGGTTAAAGTTCAAAATAAGCAATTTTTGAAAACAAAACTTCTTAAAAACGGATGGATGGATCTATTCATTTGTTTTTGAGAAATTTTGATTTCAAAAATTGCTTATTTTGAACTTTAACCTTTGATAATTCTTGTAGTTGTTGTTTGCCCAAAAAAACAAGTATACCGTTATACTCAGCTCAATCATCTCTATCGATTCCAATATTTTTTTTTTTTAATTTGAGATTTGGAGCCCAACTGCATTTATGCCCGTTTTTGAATAGTTTTATTTTTGCTTGATATAATTTTATTAATTTTAAGAGCAAAAATTGTCTAACACTAAACACTATATGGTATGATATAATACAAGATTCCCCATTCCCGGCGACGATGAAATTTCTCAAATAAAAGTAAACAAAGCCGTATGGAAGGATAAAATAAACTGTAAAATAGTAAATTTTCTGAGTAATAAATTTTTCGACAGAAAACGTGGTTTTATTGTATTAAATTGCAAAATATATGATTTATAAAAATTATTAATAGCTACAATTAAAAAAACGGCATTTTTTGTGAAAGTATTAGCAAATTTAAGTGCATCCAAAGTTTCTGAAGCGTTGTTGTTGTTGTTGTAGCGGCTACAACAACCCCGCCCAGGTCGGTTGGTATCTCAGTCGTTGTCGTCAAGATCCACTAACGGCAGCCCTAGGAAGCGTGCTGCTTCTACGGGATTGGTCCACAGGGACAAGGCCGTTAGGGTTGTCGGGTTTTTCGGGCATGCGAAGAGATGTTTCGAGTCATGTGGGGTCTCTCCGCATGCCGGACACTCATTTGTCACATCCCCATTCAATCTACACAGGTAGGAGTTTAACCTGCTGCAGTAGCCGGAGCGAAGTTGTGCTAGTGTAGTTCGCGTCTCCGGGGGCGTCTGTGTCCGGGGGCGGTATGCCTAGAACGGCATTCACAGGTCTAGAGTCTACATAACTCGAGACTGACTCCCTGTGAATGCCGTTCAGGGCCAGTCGGTAAGCTGTGGGTCCAGAGGTTGCTTGATGAACCTCTGGACTTCGTCCGTCAGTTCATATAGATCCTCCTGACGTGCCTAGGCGAGGGCTCCTCGCAGCAGCTGTCTGTTTGGTGCCACTTCTGTGCTCCCACCAGGAACTGCTTGCAGAGCATGATGTTGTGCTCTTTACGGGGAGCATTTGCGCCTCGCCGTGAAGATGGTGTTCGGGCGACATCAGGAGGCATCCTGTCGCTGTCCTGAGTGCGGTGTTCTTGTGCAGTCTGTAGCTTGCGTCCACTGCGTCCTATCTAGTCCCCGGCGACCGACACTGGCG
>NW_016158013.1:0-25468 GCF_001687245.7 Rhagoletis zephyria
ACGCAATTAAATGAATCAGTTGTAGTACCCAATTAGGCATCCAAATGTGCAAGGTACATTACAGAGTGAAATATTTTCAGTAAAAGAATTTATTAACTAGCCATAACTGGGTACTGCGTTATCGGTGGAATAGCCAGTTATGCTTTTTAAATATAATGTAATTTTTTTAGAAAGTCTGCCTCCACGATGTGCCTTTTTTCAATACCATCCCACCTGCTTTAAATACTAATGCCCAAGATGGCCAAGTTGGATTGTCGAGCCACTTCAAAGAAAATAACGGCGTAGTGGCATGTAAACCAGAAGAAAATACTTTAAGGCTTTCTACAGGCAGCTCAAAAATGAAAGATGAAAAGTCGGAAGGAGTTGGGATATTCTGTATGGAACTCGACCTTTAGAAACCAATTAAATTGCCGAACCAAGTCACATAAAGGTGGTCAGCCTATAGACAATTACGTGCTAAAATATACAAAGGGGAAAACGCCTCTCGATAGTTTTCGTGGAGAGTTTGCGACAGCAGAAACCTCCACCGACCCTGTCTCTAAGTTTTGACCCGTCCTTGAAAAAGTTTACCGCTCCCTTCTAACACTAGGTTACATACCTTAAATAGCACGTACTTAGCATGCTTCGTTGACCTGGCCGGATTCCAATCTGCTCTGATTTTTTTAGGCTCATTAGAAAGAATTTTGTCCATATTTGTCCCTCTATTAAAAAAAAGAGCAGCCCGACATGCTCTTTTCTACTTTCGGCATGAATAAAACCATCATATCCCTCCAGAATAGACCGCATTGTTCATAGGTTACTATGCAATTATTATAAGAATGTATTTGCTCTTTTCACGAGAGTGCTTTTCCCGCAAACCAATTGATTATTGAAAACCACTTAACGAAATGCACATACATATGTATAATAAATTCACACATATGTACATACATAATCATATACATATATACATACAAATAAGGGCCAGTAAAACCAATAGTTATATGTATGCATACATATGTATGTATTCCCAAGCATGCGTTTAAGAACAACACAGAGAATTGTTGTGTTGCCATTGCACAGTGGTTCACAATTCACTGCAGCCTTCATTTATCACTCAATTTGATAAATTTGTTTATTTTTAAATGAAAGCTAAACAAAATTACAAGAAACCAGTTGAGCCCGATTTTTGATTTTTTTTTTTTTTATTAAATTTCTTAGTGCAGAGCGCAGAAAAAGTAGCAATTTTAAGAAAATCGCTTCTCCTGTTCCAGTTAACAAATGTTAGATAATAAAAACTAGTTGAAAACAATTGCAGGGTTCTCCCAAAACGAAAAAAACATATAAAAATAAAAATAAAAATTTCAAATGTTACAAAAGAATGTTTACCAAAATTACAATTTTTTTTTGATTTTTATAAAAAATTTTGGTTATGCAGTTTTATAGACGATTAAATTTTGGTATGATAAAGTGCAATTTTCAAGTGGCTAAGAGTTCGCGTTGATTTTCAAAAGCGTAACAAACGCTTTTGTTTCCCATTTAGCATGCACATGTGCTCGAGTAAGCGAAAGAACTATTAAAAATCAACGCGACCTGTTACACTAAAATTTAATGATCTATAAAACTGCATACCCAAAATTTTTCTAGAAACTCAAAATTTTTTTTTAAATTTTGGTGAAAACCTTTTTTAAACATTTCAAATTTTTTTTTTGTCAATCTTTTCTTCGTTTTGGTATTCAAATCGTTTTTATTATGTAATATTTATTAACTGCAACAGGAGTATCAATTTACTTTAAATTTGCTACTTTTTCTGCACTTTGCACTAAAAAATGTAATACAAACAAACAAAAATTCAAAAATCGGGCTCAACTGCTGTCTTGGAAATTTGATTAGCTTTCGTTAAAAGAAAAATTTATCAAATCGAGTGATAAATGAAAGCTCCAGTGAACTGTAAACACTAAATTCCAGTTTTGAACCACTGTGCATTGTGGTGGTGAATTTAATGAACAGCTGAACTTTGATTAAATAGCTTACAAACCGAACGGAATTTTTCACACCCACAACCGAAGGCCAATGCAACAATGCGGCTAAAGTATTTGCAAAGCCACTGACTGCAGCTAACACGCAAAATAACACGCACACAATACAATTTGGCGTACAGTTGCATATTCGCAGGCGTTGCACACTGGTCAACAGTGAAATGCGTTCGTATATAAAAAAAAAATTACATATTTATATTGCGTGTGAATTTCTTAGCCAACATGCATGTACATATGTACATATGTATGCACATCCCCGTGGACAAGTAAGTGCAAGTTGTAAACTAATTTGATCACCTCAGGGTCACGCGTGGCTTTAATATACGCAGGGCAGCCGACAGAATAACAAATAGTCACAATTAAAAACAATTGCTTTGTAGACTTATAAAACGCATACGTGCATATGTAGTATGTACAACCGTTTGTATGCACCACATGTTTGTACAAGCACGCGAGGAATTTCATTACACAGTTAATGATTTTTTTTTGCCATTCACGGAGGTTTACTGAAGTTATATCCTCTTAGATTGGAATATGAAAGCGGTAATTAATATTCATATATATTTATGATTTACATAGTGTTATAAATTTAAAGTCATTGAGTTGTAAACACGAAAGTCGATTTAAGGTGCCAGATTTGCGCCGATTATAACTAAAATAAAGCTCGTAAACCACCTTAAAAATCAAATTTTTGGAAAACGTATTAGCGCCCAGCAAAATCAAATAAAGCCAAAGCTTTCGGCGAAAGAATGCGCAAAAAAGGTAGCAAGTAAGAATGCAAAGAAAGAAAGTAATTAAAGAAAATTGAGAGATTGCTTATTAACTAAGAAACTCATTGCCCAGCAGAGTAACCATAGAAAAGAATTATGTGATTAGACGAGAAATTATGAAAAAACTATAATAAAACTACATACATTTGTACATTAGGGTGCTCATCGAAAATACTTTTTTTGGAAATTTCAAAACCCTTCCCCCTAATTTTATTCGTATTTTCGATTCGATTTCAAAGATCGAATATAATCTAAGAATAGGATATATGGATATTATATTTATTCAAAATAGTGCGTCCCCCTCGTAAAAAGTTAACCAAAAACTTTCGTGTTTACTCTTAAGTTAGTCAAGTTACACTTAGCGACATGAAAACTTATGAGTAGCCAAAAAAAAATCTGACCTTGACTGAATGAGTTATACTGAAGCAAGAAAATGTATATGAATAAAAGCAAAAAAATAATGTGCAGTTTTAATTTATTTAGTTTGGAGTCATTACTGTATTATTGGTATAGGGTGGAATTAAATTCTTAATTCTTAAAGTAGCGGAATGAGTAGAGTAGAGTAAACTAAAAAGGGAGGCGAAGAACTTTGAGAACTCGTGTTGCTCGAGAAGCACGCGAATTAAAGGAGCTGCAGGGAAATAAATATTTAAAAGGCTAACTATTTAGAGCGATAATTAGAGTATGCTTTCATAAATATATATGAGATTTTACACCAATATTACTGTGGGGAGGCTAAAACGACACAAAAAAAACGCAGAGACACGTAAAGTTAAATTTGGTTCGTAGATTACGGATCCGTATACCGGTTTTCCATTTCAGGTCATTTTCCCAAGATAAATTCATTTTAAGTTTGTATTGCGAATGAGAAAAATTCAAACTTTAACTTGGAAAATGTTACTCATACGCCATGTACGATATTGCGTATGAGAAACATTACTATTTCCTGTTCCTTTTTCATTAAAAAAAGTATTGCACATTTTTATTATCCATAAATAATATCGATTTTCATCGTAAGTAGCTTAGCTTTTTGGTGAAAGAACAGGCTTTAAAACAAATTAGAGAGTATTAGTATTTTTTTGTCGAGGATGTTACGGTTTTTTTTCCATATAAAAATAAATTGTGTGTATTCGTTATATGAAAGCAAATGGTACAAAAAAATTCTAAAAAATCAACCGTAATTTTTAGTAAGTTCAAACCTGTACTTTGTTGTACTAGATTTCAATGGGCTACAAAACTCTTTCTAGGAAATCTAATTTAAAAAAAAAAAAACTAAGTGTGAAAATTGGATTTTCGCGGGCTTTGTTTACGAATGTACTACATTTTGATAAAAAATAACCAAAATTAAAAGTGTGGTGCGGCTATGACTATTTCGACCACTGTATGTATGTTTGTATGTTAATAATAATAATTTGGGGCGTGCGTCCTGATGTTGCCACGCAAAGGGGAGGAACCTACATTTTTACGTCGACTCCGAACGGCGACTGTATTTTTATGAGTAGCTGTTTTTCATGGCAGAACGACATTGCCTGCCGAGGGGCGACCGCTGTTAAGAAAAACCCTTTTTTCCATATATATATATATATAATTTTTTTTTGTAAAGGTATTAATTAACTTATTAATTAAATTGATTTCTCTTTTTGAGCATATGGCAACCCTCTCTCTCGTTTGGCTCTCATTTCAAATATTTAATTTTCCAATAGGCGGCAGCCCTCTTCTAAAATATTTACAAAACTTCTTACATTCCACTCATTCACTCCCTTTCTGCGGTTTTTTTTGTTTGCTGCATTCTCTTCACTTAGTTTGATTTCACTGTTTAATTCCAGATCTAATTTTCCATATAAATTTCAATCGAAATCACACCATGGCATGATTTTATATCGCTTTGCTTGTTACGTGTAAATATTTGTATTTTATTTGTTGTCGGTGAGCTTTTTGTTGCTTTTTGATATTCACTTTTCAATTGAATTGATTGGAAATAATGTTTAACCAGCGCATGATAATGCAAATTTACATATGTACATACATACATGTGTGTGTAGGTACTTACATGTACATATGTAGATGAAAATATTGGTGTACGCAAAATTAGAGAATTGTATACAATTGTATATATAAAAACATACATATAGTAGGTACATGTGTCCATAGAATTCCCACAATTGTGGCGCCAGTGCGCTAAACAAATTTTGGGGAATTTGACTGATAAGATAAATTACACTTTATGCTTTGTTTAATTTATATAAAAGTTGCTACTGTTTTTGTTGTTGTTATAATTAGGTTTGCTATCAGTTGTGCGTATGCCAAGCACGTGAGTGAATGTCAGAATGTAGATACATTCATTGTCAATAGTATTGAAACTTAATACAATTAGGATATATGGCGTGAATTAATTAGCTTTTATATCACTGGCATGTCCATTGGCTTAAGTAGCTTATTCTAATTATGCAGAACTAAAACATAAAAATTATTTTTTAGATATACTATGTAAGTAAATATTTAAAGCTATATGTAAGTAGTCAAATACTTTCGCTGTAAACCTAGATCTGTACTCAAGAAATCGCTTACTATAATGTACACCTATTCCGCTTTTAAGCTCTTTCTCTTTCTATGAAATCTTCCTCTAATGGTAAGTATGCGCTTTAGGGTGATCCAAAAACATACATGTGAAATGTCTTTTCAGGAGACTGCCAATAATAATACGCAATGCATTCTTTGAGGTTTTTAGGGGCCCTATAAGAAATAGTTAGTAATAGAAAATGGTCAAATAAAAAATTGGGCATTATTCTAATCTTTTTTTTATGTCAAACAAAAAAACAAGGGTATAATTTTTTCTCGGTATAGAACAATCCTAGGGAGTGAGGGAATTGGAATTGCGGCTTTACTTTTTTTTGGACCACCCTTGTGTACACACATATGTACCTATGTATATATGTAGAAGGTATAAATCATATGTATGCCAATATGCTCGCATGTACGGCGTCAATACCAATATTAAAAGTAATTGCTTTGCGCCAATTTGTCACGCACATCACGTCTGATAACACAAACTGTCAATCGCCTTCTCTATGCCCATCTACCCATCTACTGCGCTAGGGCTCTCAACTGCATATGACCTTTAAAATGCAAATGGAATTTCACATTTATTGGAAGCGATTTTGAATTATATGTATCTAAGTATAAACAGCCATTCCATATTAAACGTGACAGGCTCATGCGAGATGGGCTTCTACTTTGATGAAATTTTGCACATCGTTTTATTTCATAGTAAAACTGACGGAAAAAGACCTAATTTTTTTTTTAATTTGGCTAAAATTTTGCAAATAGCTTAATTTAAATACATGGAAAACTTTGAGCGCTTTGAGCGACCTCTAAATATATTTTGATTTCAAAATAAAAAAGTACGGGTATAATTTTTTTTTTGAATAGAACAATCCTAGGAGGTAAGTGCATAAAAATGCCGACATTACTTTTCCCACATACATTTTTGGACTACCCTAATATACAAACTAAGATTATTTGTAAGAATTCACTCGCATGCGAAGTAATTTATTTGGGCATTTGTTTGTATATACATACATACATACATACTTAAATATGTCTGTCTGTATCACGAAATATGGGCAACAATTGATGAATCTATGTGAAGCACTTTCTAGGTATGAAACTAAATCAATTTATAGCGTATGTATGGATATGTTTGACAAGAAAAAAATCTATGAAAATATAAATATTTTTTTTAAACACGCACATAGTAAGCCCTCGTTATAAAGATTCCGATTTTAGAAGTTTTTGAATTTGTTATACTTTTACATATGTATATATGTACGCATGTATATCTTCGAATCATGTGACAAATATTTCTATAGCACAGAGTCTAGTTGAGGCGTTATAGGACTTTAAAATTATAACTGAATCGCTCTTTGAAATCACTTCTTTTAAGAGCGTGCCATTACTGGCATGTGCCGATGACATGGACTTCATAAGGAAGAGGAAAGGCTCCTCTGCTGTGGTAATACTGGGTCGAAATTAATTAATAAATTAAAAATATTATATTCTCTATGATTCACGCCCCCTCTGCTCCGAACACCCCTAATGTGTGTAACTATACTTACTGATGTATATTAATAACCTGTAAACAATTCGTTCAATCAAATTTGTTCATTTCTGTCACATTTGAATTAAAATTTGAAATGTGTGTGTAGCATAAATCTTAGTAGCACCTGCACTGTCTATTTGAAATTATACAGCTGTAGCAACAACATATATATGTATGTAAATTAGGGTGATCCGAAATAACTATGCTAACGAATTTATGGCCTTAAAAGGACCTATTAGCTGAGAAGAAAATTCTTACATTTGGAAAAATTTGTATTCTTACATTTGGAAAAATTTGTATTTTAAAAGGTGTCAGTGCGCATTAGAAATTTGCCATGTAGCAAGTAAAAAAATAGGTTTTCATTGATAAAGTTATAACCAGGGTTAGGATTTTAAGGCACTAAAAAATTAAAGAGTCAAAACGAGTTTTCAGAAACGGAAAAAAATTCGTTTTTTTTAATTTTGTTATATATATACCTTTACAATGTACAATGTAAATAATCTATATGTCCAATTAAATATAAAAAATCTAAATAGTGGTAAAAAATTATAGACGCTCCACTTTTTATAAAGTTTTAAGATATTATTTTAGTTTTTATTTAATTTTGAATATTTTTTATAAAAATGTAGTTAATTTTTTAACAAAACCCGTGATAATCCAAGCTTCCAACTTTTTGCAATATTCATAAACTTTCGTAAGAATTTCGAGCTCTTTTAAAAATTCTAAAAAATCAACCGTAATTTTTGGCCATTTAAACTTGTACTTTATTCTACTAAAATTCAATGGACTACAAAATTAAATACTCAGAATCTTTCTAGGAAATCTAATTGACAAGTCTCGAAATTTTTATGAAATCTTGTTGAATTTTTTTTGTTTTAAATATTGCACAAATTTTAATTCAGTGTCACACGATTGATACTTTTGTACAGATTTCTACAAAAAATTCAAACAAATGTATTCAAAAAACGCAAAGAATGGCAAAATTTAAATTTAAATATTTAATCAAGCAAAACATGAAACTTGTGATTCTTTCATTTGTATACAGATACGACTAAGCAGACAAAATAGGCAAATGCCTTAAAATCCCAACCCTGGTTATAACTATTGAACCGTTTGAGAAACAAAAAATTTCCTGAACGAGGTATAGCGTTGATACAAAATCATAATCGAACTTTGAGGCAAAAAGAAGAACCAAAGAAATTTATTTTACAAGTAGTGCAATTACATCGCCAGCAATATTCTAATTGCTATAAACTGAACTTTATTAATAAGTAAAAGGAATACTAATGTTTAAAAATGCAACAAAAAATTAATAAATGGATTAAAACTCTCCCTACTCCGACAAACCCAGTTAAAAATCAACACCTTGAGATTTTTTGCATGTTATATACATGGAAATTTTCAAATACCCACCGACAGCTTTTAAAATTGGAATAAAAATTTTTCCAAATGGTAGAATTTTCTTCTCAGTAAATAGGTTCTTTTAAGGCCATAAATTTGTTACGTTAGTTATTTTGGATCACCCTAATGCACAAGCAGGTGTATACTTACTAAGGCTAGCATAATTGATTCGATAACGTAGATGTTATTGAGAATTTATTTCATTCATACATTTCTACAGACATACATATGTATTTGTTTACGAACTGAGCACGCAAAGTGCATTGAACTGATTTGTCAGCAACATGCGTAGTAGTTATTAAAAATGGATGGAAGTGAAATATAATACACAGAATAATAAAATAACCAAAGATTGTTATGAAAAATAACATTTTTTCTATTATTGGTCATAATTTTTTTCTTGAATTTTTAAACGCATTTTTTTTACCAAATACATACATACAATGCTCATTCGTATGCATATAAGCACATATCGCCAACTTAGAGTGAAAAGTTGCTAAGTCCATTTTTCTTTAATTATATAAGAGAGAAAAATAACTTTGATAGCCATTTCCTTCGAGTATTTCGCATATCTTTGAATACAACATTTTCCGTTTTTAAAATAAAGCAAAACTAATTGCGAATAAGAAGGATTCGATCTTTATTAAAAGATTTCGTATTATTTTGGTTTTGCCGGATTTTCGGTGCGTCTTTTGGACTTAACAGATTTGCCTTTCATTAAATATAGATAACCGAGAAAAAATAAAACAAATACCTCAATCCTTTTCGAATTGATGTATGTTTTTTATCCCTTGCTTCCTATATCAAAATATGGCTTTTCATAAAAAGTGGATTTAGCAACTTTTCACTCTAAGCCAGCGATAAGTATGTATGTAGTAAATATATATGTACCAGGCGATACATTATACATATGTCGTATGAGTAATACTCGAAAGTTATTTTCGCACTAGCTTTTAATATCAATTAAGTTAGGACTACAATTAGCATATTTTTTTATTTGATTAGAACTTATTTTTTATTGTTGTTTATCTACTTTGATCGTGAAAATATGAAGTTTAGACAACATTTATTTTAATTATGACTATGGCGGTCGTGGTGTGTCTACCATTTCGATCGATTTCCAGGAAATGTTTACTTGGATACCAACATTTAGTGGAGCATTTTGTGTTAATCTACTACGTTGTTTAAGAAGGCTGGCATAAAATTGAGAAAATCGGTATTAAAAAATATGTATGTATAATTATTACTAGCAGACAAGGCAGACGCTATATTTATTTGAGTCATTTAATTTCTAAATAACTCTATAAAAGAAAAACATCAGTGTTTGCGTTTTTTTTTCGATTTCGCTATCGATATTATTATCTATTTTTCTATCGGTATTTATATCGAATTTGTTATCGATTTTGATATTTGATTGCTAATGATATTTTCATCGAATTTGTTAGCGATATTTTTGTTGATTTTTCATCGATATTTTTATCGATTTTGTTACAGGTATTTTTTATAGTTTTGGGTGTCGATGTTTTTAGCGATTTGATTATCGACATTTTAATAGATTTTGTTATCGATATTTTTATTTATTTTGTTATTGATTTTTTTTTATTTTTATTTTTTTATTTATTTTATTTTGATTTCGAAGTTTTTATCAATTTGGTTATCAATTTGGCTATCTACTTTTTTCGAATTTTTTATCGATAACTTTATCTGTTATGTTAGCGATATTTTTATCGATGTTGCTAGAGATTTTGTTATCATTAGAACATCACATGATATGACATAATTTGGCACGTCATGACATCCTATCACGTCAAAACACCTCACATCATTTAGGAGAATATGTAGATAAAGAAAGGGATAAAAACGAAGATGTGAGCTAGATATGTAACGTAAGTTTCACTTTTCAAGTGTGGCCCAGGAGCACTTATTTGTTTATACCAAAGGCCGACAATTTTTTTAATAATCTTGTACTACTTATGTCATAGTCAAGAAAAGCAAAAGAAAATCTAATTTCCAATCCATAATCCTGTACCTAAAAGATTAATTTTGTGGCAATGTCATCTTAGTAGAGGATATTATTATTCTTCGCAAGATTCGCTGGTATGCGCAGCTGCTTCAGATCTAGGGGGCTAACCTGTAATGCGATGCGAAAGAGAAATGCGATAAGCAAGTTCATCGTAAGTAATACGCTGGGGCGATTGCCTATCGCATCGCATTTCTCTTGCGGGCTTTTATTTCAATATCATACAAATATGAAAGTTGATACATATGTAGGTATGCATATGCATAATTATAAAACAAAATTTTTCCACTGAATATAAGTATGTGCCTGCATACATGCATATGTCGCTCATGCAAACGGTAAGTTAATCAGCATATCGCACTTCACGGAATAGCTAAATTTACATACAAATGTACTCATAAATAAATTTCTATTATTTTTCTCATTCCTTACTTCGTCGAATGCAAATGCAAGCTGTGTCAAAATGCCGTTTTGATTAAAAAACTTTCAGCACAAGTTTCAGTGCCACAATTCAGAATTTTCATTCAAAAATTAATGGCGAAAAAACTTGCAACAATATAAGCAATTTGATGGTGAACGAAAGTCAAAAAAAAAAATTCAATTCCAATAAAAATTGTGTAAAATTATGTTTTTGATTCTCGCACAATGTCGCATGCAAACTTGAAATACGGAAGTTTCAAACTGTAAGAATAAGGGCACACAGTAGAATTACACTGCCGGAACAAAGTATTGGCACAGAAAATTTTTCACAATATATGTAGAAAGTTTTATTCTAATATTTTTCCGCCAATTTTGTATAAGAATATGGTTCATTCTACAATAAAAAACATAAAAATATAATTCCTAAACTTTGTGCAAACTCGCGAAAATTCAGCAAATTTTTGAAATTTTAATCAGACTTTTTCAGATTCATTTGAGTAAATATGCAGTTTTGCAGCCCATTAAATTCTAGTAAAAAAAATGCAAGTTCGGAGTTAGTCAAAAATCGCATTGATTTTAGAGATTTTTTTGTTGAAGGTGTTTTGCATTTTTTTCATATAAAGTGTTTTCCAAAAAAAAAAAAAATTTGAACTTTTTAAAACTTGCACTTTATCATAATAGAATTGATTGGGCTACAAATCCGCATACTCAAAAGATGAAAATTTGCTGTATTTTCGCAAGTTTTGCACAAAGTTTAGGAATTATATTTTTATATTTTTTGTTGTAGAANTGAACTTGGGCGCATGGACTTGCAACCTTTCACATACCTCGAATTCTTTCAAATCTTAAATCCTTTACTTCAGTTCACGCTTCAAGGGCTGAGCGCATCTTCTGGCCGGAATCTAGCTGCAAATACATACATATCTATATTATTTGCTCGTTTTTTACAGTGAAAGTTAGTTGGCGTGTGTGTATAATGTGTGAGCAGTTGTCAGCAATAGCACGCGCCTGCATGGAAATGCTGATGGCATAGAACATAGAAATTACAAGCACGCACCAAAAAAAAAAAGAACTAAGATACTCGTACTTCTGGTATTTGCATGCACAGATATATATCGCACGTTTTACGATATAGCGATGTAACTCAGAATTTACTCTTTTGGGGATTTCATTATGCAAGTAATAAGCTTGACAAGTAGAATATGTTCAGTCTAACAGATAACCAAACTTCCCAAATATGGCGAGGATATGTGTCTTTACATGTCTTTTTATATACAAAGTGCATGAATTGCTAAAACTTTTATTGCATTTTCGCACAAAATTGAAATTTTGAAATACTTCGTTATATTATTAAACGTGCGATATTTATGGCCTGTTATGTTAAAGTATGAATAAATAATGAAGTAAATGTCCTTTGACCGGCAATTCATTGGAAGTAAGCTAACAAAAATCGTATTTGTTTGACAAATTTGCCGAAAGTAAACTTTTGAATAAATCCAAATCGCATTTAGGCGAGTCACTTAAGTTTTATTAAATAGAAAATTTAAAAAATTGTGCAATCGGCGTCGGTCAATATCACTCAATTTTACACGAAACATATTTATTTGAGATTTTTTCAATAATGTAATAGTCCTTTCTACCCGTAATAATTTTACTTCTTAATAACCTGTGAGAAGAATAGTGCAGAAATATGTAAGACCCTTGATAGGACTCCAGACATGCAATGATCATCTGCTGCGAAATTTTCCTTTTAAAACTTCATATTTTACTCTGGGCGGGCACTCCCTGCCTTACTTAGATTGATAAGGAATAAGATATCCATGTATCTATAACTCATATGTACGTACATACATTAGAGCGGGTCGAAATTTTTATTTCCATTAATCATTTTGTAATAGTGAAAAGATGTTGTATGAGGTCAATNTTTTAATACAAAATTGATGGAAAAATATTAGAATAAAAATTGTTGAATATATTGTGAAAAATGTTTGCTGTGCCAATACTTTGTTCCGGCAGTGTATAACAAATTTGTTTGTAAATACTGTACATACTTTGTTGAAGAGAAGTGTGTGTGTGTATGCCATGGGTGTAATATAGGCACTGCTTCCATCCACGCACTTACAGCTAATAAATGATGTTTGCTAGCACGGCTGTCGCCCCCAACCTATCCAAAACAGATGACATTTAAGTGGCATGAAAAGCATTCGCTGGATGTCCGCAGCACACAATTTTTTATTGCAACATTTCTATGTAAAGATTTCAACTAACGGGTGATTTTTTTGAGGTTAGGATTTTCATGCATTAGTATTTGACAGATCACGTGGGATTTCAGACATGGTGTCAAAGAGAAAGATGCTCAGTATGCTTTGACATTTNCGTACTTCTGGTATTTGCATGCACAGATATATATCGCACGTTTTACGATATAGCGATGTAACTCAGAATTTACTCTTTTGGGGATTTCATTATGCAAGTAATAAGCTTGACAAGTAGAATATGTTCAGTCTAACAGATAACCAAACTTCCCAAATATGGCGAGGATATGTGTCTTTACATGTCTTTTTATATACAAAGTGCATGAATTGCTAAAACTTTTATTGCATTTTCGCACAAAATTGAAATTTTGAAATACTTCGTTATATTATTAAACGTGCGATATTTATGGCCTGTTATGTTAAAGTATGAATAAATAATGAAGTAAATGTCCTTTGACCGGCAATTCATTGGAAGTAAGCTAACAAAAATCGTATTTGTTTGACAAATTTGCCGAAAGTAAACTTTTGAATAAATCCAAATCGCATTTAGGCGAGTCACTTAAGTTTTATTAAATAGAAAATTTAAAAAATTGTGCAATCGGCGTCGGTCAATATCACTCAATTTTACACGAAACATATTTATTTGAGATTTTTTCAATAATGTAATAGTCCTTTCTACCCGTAATAATTTTACTTCTTAATAACCTGTGAGAAGAATAGTGCAGAAATATGTAAGACCCTTGATAGGACTCCAGACATGCAATGATCATCTGCTGCGAAATTTTCCTTTTAAAACTTCATATTTTACTCTGGGCGGGCACTCCCTGCCTTACTTAGATTGATAAGGAATAAGATATCCATGTATCTATAACTCATATGTACGTACATACATTAGAGCGGGTCGAAATTTTTATTTCCATTAATCATTTTGTAATAGTGAAAAGATGTTGTATGAGGTCAATTAGAAGCCTATAAAATATTATAGGTACTTTTATTTTAACTGCAAAAAGTCACGCATCGGATAAGACAAAATTTAGGTTAATAATTTTTCAGGCTTTTCTGCGCTAATTTCAATCAAAGGAATTATGAGATTAACATAAATTAAATAGGTGGCTCCTTCTACTCTAATTACCTAATCAGAAACAAGTCGCTTTTGACTTTATTTACCGCCATTTTTAAAACTGTCGAAATCGAAGAGTGAAGAGTAGTAAAGTCGGAACTCGAACTCGGACCCTTATTTTTTTATTTTGAAATCAAAAAATATTTAGAGGCATTACAATTCCGACCTTATAGTTTTTAGGCCACCCTAATCTACCTACATACATATGTAAATGTTAAATGATGCATTTGGGTATGCTGGACTCAAAACAATAAAGTGCTTTTTAATTGCTCTAAAATTGTGCCCCGAGATGAATTGGTATATACTTTGTGTCATTTACGATAAACCTAAAGACTTTAAAATAATGATTTCTTCAAATAAGCTCCCCAAAAGTCCATCTCCTCTTCGAAGGTCTGTTTTTTATTTACCCCAAGTGAAGGCTGGTCCTTTTGCTTTTGGTCTTTGCATTGTGTTTGTTAACTCCTTTTAATTTTTGTCCCACCACGCCAAAGGATATTTTCAACGCAGCATCATTATTCATATGTGCTACGTGTTGTTTCATGAGTTTTTTATGCCCGTATGAATACAATTCCATTCATCCATTCCATCTTCTTCGGCAACAGTCGCCCAAGCGGATATGGTCGTATACATGTATGAATGTATGTAGATATCTTACATACAATTCTCCCCTTGAATGTACCCAAATTCTGTAAAAAGTCCCTGTTTATAACTTTGAAGATACAACCCAACCAGCAAAAAATCCGAAAATCGATCCGAAAAAGGAAAGAAAAGTGGATGAAGTGCGGATCTTTGTCCGTTTACCCACTCTATTTTCGGATACTTTAACGATCCGTTTTCCGACTAAAGTGTGCAGCAAAAACGTACGTACAGACATCATCTTTTTCGAACGTTTTCCGGACACGAAAACTACCGTTGTTTTGTGGACTTCCTTGGATACGTAGATGAATGCACTGTCGGCTGGGAAAATATACATATACATATGTGCGTATTTACATGGTACTTGTACAATCCAATGTCTATTTCTTTAAACCAGTTAAATTTGCCTGTACCTACTTATTGCAGGCAGCAAACATGTATCGAACTACAACGAACGAATAATAAAATCCAACTGCGGAACAGAGCAATTAACCCCATGGGAACGTTACTTATAACAAAATTGCTTTCATGTACCCACACACATACATACACTTGTATGCATTTTCGCATAGACAAACAGAGAAAGTTATTAGTTCTGTGCTGTCACCACGAGACATATCCGGTGAAGAAGAGTGTAGGCGAGATTTCTCAAGAAAAATATTTTGAGCAATTTAATAAAATCAATTGAAAACGCCTAGCAGTCAGGTGAAGGGGACGTGATTATCTCTGATTTTGCGTGGCACAGGTATAGAGTAATAATAATAACTAGTGAACCGGCATGGCGTTAAAATGCCCAGAACTTAAATTCAAAAACTTAAAAAAACATTCCAAATGTTCGTCAGAGTTATAAGAGATCCGAGTTCCACTGAAGAGCAGTCAGGCATAGTGCGTGTTTTTAATTCTACCAAATTTCAAATCACCCTATGCCGAAGAAAAAGGGCTTTAATAAAAAAAAAATAAAAACTTAACTAAATATCTACTGGTAAGGTCTTTAATTTGACCTCTCATTTTTGAAATTCCCTTTCAAACTAAAATCTTCTGAAATCCCTGACATTGTAATACTCACGTGTTCCAATAAACTGATGAACTAATTTGAATTTGATTGTTCGAATAAATGGCAACCTTCCTAAATAAATGAATAATTTGAATGTATCTTTTTAAATTCGTGGCAACCCTCTTCAAACATTCCAAATGGTCAAACTAAAGATTTCTTAACATTTTTCATTTGACTACGGTATTTTTATATTTCATATACTTTTTGTATTAGTTAATTGAATCAGACCTTTCAAAGAGGTGGCAGCCATCTTCAAAAGTATTTTCAAGCTTAATCCTTGTTAACTCTCCTTCGCCTGACATTGCGATACTTATTTTAATTAACTGATGAATTAAGTGGAATTTGATTTTTTAATCATGTGGCAACCCCGATAAGTACAGTTCAGAAATAAAAGTTTTTCAAACCCTCTTCGATTGATACCCATATTTTAACAATTTATTAAACTTATTAAATAACTTAATAATTATGGCATTGATTATTAAATAATTTGAGTTTAATTGTTCAACAGGTGGCAACTCGGTTCGACAAAATAAAACCAGTTTGCACATCTACAGGCCATTTTCAACAGAACAAAGCTGTGCGCTTCAAGCCAACAGCAAGATTAATGAATAATTAAGCAAAGTTAACTCCAAAGAAAAAGATAAACGTCCATAAAGCAATAAAGAATGTCATCCAAATATATCAAAATTTAACCGAAGGCTACACATTCACATATATTTATAATTGCATACATATATATCACGTTTAACTGTCATTAACAAACACCTACAGTGACAAATCGAATAAATTTTGTGGTCTCATAAATCTTAAAAGCCGATTGTAAAAAGGATTCAGTTTTGTTTGCTCATTTTGTATATACACACATACATATGCATACATAAGCACACGCATTAAGAAAGATGAAAATTTCTGTGACTGAAACAATTAAATACGATTACCTTCAACAAACGACATTGACAGTAGGAAAAGTAAACAAACAATGAAGGCGGTAATGGGGGAGTTTTACGCTTTTGAACTAACTCACTTCGAAAAAGGCAAGAAACCACACAGAAAAGCGGCAAGACAATAAAACTGTTTAATTAGAAAGCATAGAATGTAAACCAAACGCTTCTGTAGTCAAAACGAAGCAAATCTCATCCAAAGTCTATAATGGCAGATCTTTGAACTTGACGTGCAATTTGCTGCATAGGAAATACGAGTACTCCTTTACAAAATGGTTAATTCATTTAAACATCGTTACGTTGGCAATCAATAACGAAAAGGATTTTGATAAGAAGAATAAAGTAAGAAATAAATCAAGTAGCCTTAAAGCCTAGAAATTCATGACAATAAGTATATATATACATGTATGTGATGAGTTAGGAGAACGTGAGCGCTTAGCAACAGCAAAATTCGCCTATACACTATGCATTTCCCAAAGCACTCACAACTTTGAGTACTAATGTACTTAAAGCACTATTTTTCCCACATTTCCTTCAGTCTCTTTTTCACCCGCCTAAAGGTCAGCTGGCAAACGCTTTTGTTCTGATTGGGTGACAGAGAATAATATGACAAGCTAACTACGTAATAAATTCCAATTCACTTTACCGAGCGCCACTCTACGCAGTACCAGACAGTTATGCGCTGGACGTCAAATATTTAGTAGCTGTAGTAGCCCGGAAAAGAAAGTGGGAATCAAAGAAAATTAGCCTGCGGCATAGAAAAAATGCGTTGTGCGGCAGTTCAAACTGTACTACATAGCTTTTGCTTGCGTTTTATTCTCTTTTTAGCTGGTAGTTTCTGAGAATTGTTCATTTTGCTCCGGCGTGATTAATTAGTAAAACAGTCGGACGAGCGCTTTTTATTAATATTCGTTTCTAATAGGGTTAAGAAAAGCAAAAGTGAAATATCACAGCAGAAATCTAGTAACCATGAAAGCGTTTTGTAGATCCTCCTCATTTTTCAGAATATAAGTTAATTGTCATTGACACTTGTATGGTGAACATCTCTACGTAACTGCAGTTGTCACCGTACATTATTTTTAGGCTTACATGGTAGAGCACTTGTTGACCTGCAACTTCACCTCTATGGTGGTTTGGTTAATCGTAAGGTCGTAATGCAGCCTAAAGAAACGCGTTGACTGGGTGCTAATCACATTTTGCAATGGAGCATCGTAGTGCTTGGATGGGGTTCGAACTCCACTCAGCCACCAGAGGGAGTTTCACTCATCACCTACACATATCGGCATTAGACAATGGCTTTGATAACCCATGTTTGAATATAAACGGCTATCTCTACGATCTTTCTCGCCTTTTCACCGCACGAAACCTTACCTCGTCCAATAAAAAAACAGCGATGGCCAATTTCATTGCCTGAGCGAGGGAGGTCAAGCTGCAATTAAATATCCCCATCGACAGCACACCAAAAGTGACGACTACCAATGGGAACATTTTACGGCCTCATTTCTCAAAAAGATATATATCATTGGCTCAGTTATATGCACCTATTAGTCATGTTTTTGGCCAGAGAGTCCATTGATTGAGTCAGGTTTCCTTTCGATGTCATTTCAATGCCAAATATGCTACTCTACAAAATGGCAGTGCTGCTGTACTTTACTGTAGTTGCGCAGTGCGACATATTTACAAAACCAGCCATAGCTCAACTTTGCTACCTCACTGAGTTGACTCACTAAATTGAGCTGCATTTATTGAGTCAATTCATCAAAATTTTCGTAGTATCACTCAATCAAAAACCCTTCTCCTTTTGCTTCGACTAACCGATTTAGGTAGCGCCTAGTAGTGCTGATACAACAACAAGAACTCAGACCCATACACATTGGCAAATTGATATTTTTTAACTGGTCAAAATTAAATAAATAAAATAAAAAGCTGAACTTTTTGCGCTTTTCTCAATGACCGGAGTTTATGGCTCTTCACTTCAGTTTCTCATGTCGTTTACATAGATATTTACATATGTATGTATATGGGGCATTCCACGCCGAATCGGAAGCTGTTTGGCTTTTGCATACCGGATAGTTTTACATATCAACCATACTTATCGGTTTACTGGAAATTTTCTGTAACACACTGTCTCTCATTCGACAACTTTTAAGCTTACCTTATATACCTACATAGATATATGTATGTTCTCCGCTTTTTGCTTATTCAATAAGCTCAACTAAATTTCTTTGACCCTCCAAATATTAGTTTCTTTGTCCGTCAGCTTGAGTACCTCACTTCATGTAAATTTTCCTATTTTTATAGTGTTGTGTGCTGTTTGGGGTTTTATTTTGTGGTGCTTTTTGGTTTTATTTTGTGGTGCTTTTTTACCAACTATTTTACGTTATTTTATGTAAAGATTCAATGGTTTCACCAAGATGAACCCCAGTTGAGTGACAGCGTAGGGGGTTACATAAGTATGTGTGTATGTATGGATGTAGCTTCTTTGCTTTTTTTATCGCTCCCTCGATTGCAATTTTCTTAAATATTTCTATTTCTTTTTTTATATGTATATATGTAAGTACATATGAATGTATTCATCTTGCTTTATTTGCCAACAATGGCAATGTGTTTGGGTAAGCAACGTTCGTTTATTTATGGTCTGTCTGGCTGCCTGCTGACAGAATCCAACTAACTTATGCAGCCTTGCTGTAAGCGAGTTTAATCAGGCGACAATAGTTATGTATGTATGTAGTTACATATTTATATGCATGCAACACGAATTGCCCTGTTTTCATAATCGTGCACACAGTTAGTCATTTTTGCAATTTTGCAATTTACCTATTATTTTTAGATAAATATACTCCACACATATTGTTTATCTACTTTAGGTACATGGCGAGTACACGTGCTTGCGATTATTGTGACGTTGATCATGGTTATCGGATATATCTGTAAGCTAAACAAATATTTGTTGCCTTTATCATTAATCTATGGCGGATTATAAGCAATAAATTTCCTGCCAAATTCTTTTTTCTTTGCTTTATTATTTAACAAAATATACAACGCAAAACTTATTGGCTATCCAATATAAACAAAATACATACATTGTAGGTGTGTATGTATGTACATTTATGCCTCGCCTATTGATGACAGATTGGAAAGTAATTTGGCAGCTTCAACAATATGGTCAGTTATTAATAGTTCCAACTGACGAAATATTTAATTCAATAAAACTGAAATATTTTTATCTGACTTTCTGAAAGAAAGCTAAGACTAAAGTAGACAACCGAATTCAATTCTCATATAAAGGTTTAGGTATACCGTTCATTTCTTCACGATCCAATTATCGGATCTAAACAAAATTAGTACGGGACCACACTTAAGTTACCACCTTAGCGATGAAAGAATCGAAATCGGTTAACGTGGTCCAAAGTTATGCGGTAGCCTACATAAAAAAAATAAAATATATTCCGACGAGTTGATAATCTTCTGCTTTTTTGAAGTCGGTTAATAATTTCAGAGCTGACGCAGAAAAATAATATTCTGTGAACACATATGTATGTATGTATGTGTATGAATTTTTGATATTTCCAAGAATGCTTTTCATTACGCAACTCGTCTAGTTCTAAATGGTTTTAGTCATATGTGGGTATTTACTTTTGAATTTCGCAAATCCCATTATAATCCGCTTATATATTTATTTTGGCATTATTCTTGCAATTAGCAATTATTCAAAAAATCTCGATTAGCCTGCGAAAAGTGAAAATTCACTCTTAGTATGTGCTCAAAATCAAAAAAGGTTGACATCACGATGTATGAGTAATATATTTGAACCAGCAAAAGTAAGGCCTACATAAATAAATACATTAAAGCGCTGCAAATGAAAATGTTTTCCGCTCTTAGACAGGAGATAAAAAGCTAATTTGGTATTTATATACATGCATACAAATATTATGTAACATTCTAATGCAGAAGAGCAGTACATACATACATAAATACATACATACGTACTATTAAAGGTATTTTGAAGAACTAGTGTGCCCACACGACGTTAAAACGCCCAAAATTGAGTTGCAAAAACTTAAAAAATATTCCAAATGTTTGTCAGAGTTATAAATTTCAAATGACTCTGTACCGATGAAAAAAGTTCGTAATTAAAAAAAAATAATAATAAAACTTAATCACACATCTTTAATTTGACCTCTCAATTACGAAATTCCTTTTCAAAAGTATTCTCAAACTAAAATCTTCTTAAATCTCTTACGTCTGACATCTGGGTACCACACCCATGTATTTCAATAAACTGATGAACTATTTTTAATTTGATTGTTCGAACAATTAGTTCAGAAATAAAAAAATTTCAAACATACTTCGATTGTTATCCATATTTTAATAATTCATTTAACTTATTAAAGAATTTAAATTTAATTTTGAAATAGATAGGTGGCAACCCTCCAGCACCTCAAAAATATTCTTAGCATTCAAACTAAAGTTTTCTTAATAACGCGTTTGATATCCATATTTTGTTATTTTTTATATAACTTGTGTATAAGTAAACTAAATTCATCATTTCAAGCAGGTGGCAACCCTCTTCAAAATATTTTCAAACTTTCTGGAACCTCTTTCGTTTGGCACCCACATGGTGATTTATATTTCTCTTACCTTATATATTTTTTAAAAAGGTGGCAACCCTCCTATAGTTCAGCTAAGAAACAAGGCCTTTTAAAATCATTTCGATCGATATCCATTTTGTAATAATTGATTTACTCTTTTAAAGAATTTGAATATAATTTTTTCAAAGGTGGCTACTCTCGATTCGAAAAACTAAAACCAGTTTGCACATCGACAGACCAACCGCTTTAATTTGACATCTCTCTTTTGAAAATCGGGCGAACGGTACAGATCATTTGTCTTGGACGCGTATTATATATGTATGTGTATACATAGATTAGCCTTTTCTTAGAATTCACATTAGAATGTGAAATTTTATTTATGCTCTTTTAGCACGTATTTTTCTTCTGGAATAATTGCTAATTGAAATATGTAAATACGCGAAGCCAAGTCAGTTTAGGTATGTTACTCATACGCACTGACAAGCTGAGTAGGCGTAGCACATTTAACTCGATACATACATATGTATGTACGTATGTATTTACATATGTACATATTTCTATTGCTTTATAATAACAATGATAGTGCATTCGATTAGTTTAAAAACCGATGTCAAATATTTTCTATTGCTGGCTTCAGTGAAGCTTAATTGCATTTTGTAATACTCGTGAAGTCTTAAAAACCCGTAAATTTAGTGTCAATTCCGTAAAAATTCAAAAGCATTTTAAAGGGTTAATAAATGGAAGATTTTCGTGGACACGCAATTTCATGAAACTTTAAAAAGCCATTTTGTTTTGCTTGAATTTGACTGCTGCAATGCGACCTAATCCATCTAGCTGGCCCCTAACTCTTCACAACATTTCTTCTAGGCCTTAGGTCCCCAGAAACCTCACTAGGCCTTTTAAAATAGTGATAGAATGTGATAAGTGCATGGGCATTATCTTCAAAGCTCCACAACACGCGAGGATCACAGAAGAATACTCCGAAGCTAAAACTTGGTTGAAGCTCAATACCTATGAGAATTATAGGTACATACATAATTCTGTGCGATTAAGCAGCATTGACCAACTAAGGTTGAACCACTTGAACTGTCAGCATTTATTAGTAGAACGAATAGTATCTTTGGCTGTCATGGTTTGGGATACAGTTCATCGAGGTCGCAGTGCCCTTTGTGTGTTTTGGTGTAACCAAATTCACCAAGCATCTAACTAACTAAATATATTTTATAAACTTTACCAAATACCCCAAAGCGGACCTGGGTGAGATAATGGAGTTCATATCAAAGTTAAAATGGCGATTTTTAGTTATTTCTTTGCCTGCATTATGAAGAAAGGTAGAGGAAGCAGAGATGTACTTGTACAGGGAAACTATTGTCCAGCACGTGTCTGATAACCACGGCTATCTACATATGTATGCAAGTGCTTGAAAATGCTTAGTTTGCACATATCTGGCTTTTTTTTTGGTTTTTGCATATATTCGACTTACTTATTTTTGCATACTTGGCAACATTTCATACATTTACGTGGAAAAAGAGACGATGGAAATGGGTGAAACAAGGCGAATTCATACATATGTTTTTATACTTAAAATAATTCGCCTTGATACAATGCAAGTACACTGCTAGAGCTTGAAGAAATCCGAACAGATTTGGCTTCACTAAGTCAAGTTTTGGCTGTTTGATAGTAGGTATAACAAAGCTTCAAACAATAGGTTTGACATTGAAAGAAAGTTTGGAAATTGTGACAAGTGACTTTAAAGTATTTTGGCCAGAAGCTATGGCTATACCACAATAGCAAAATCGATAACAATATCAATAAAAATTTCGATAACAATCGATAAAAATATCGATAACGAAACCGATCAAAATATCGATTATGATATTGGTGAGTCACGAGAATCCCGAAATTCTAAAATCCCAAAATAGTTCCCAGATTGAGTTGAGACCAATGTCTTTTTCTAAGTGTTATTCTTTAACCTTTTATTTGAAAGTTTTTATTAAATTAATACCATGTGCATACACTCAAGTTTCAGCTACAACAATTTCCGTAGCACCATTTCCGTTGCATCATTTCCGTGTGCAATTTCCGTTGAATTTGCCAATTTACTCCCAGCCAACCAACCGCCGCTAAAGAAGTTTCACTTCAAAAATTAGATAAAACTTCACTTATTTTTCATATTTAAAGCATATTTTTGTTTCTGACATATTTTTGCCATCGAGCTACCATAAGTAGGCATTCAATTTTTCAATCATCAGAAGCAATGTAGCAATGAAGCATTAAAATTATGTACATATATACATATATATAACCATCCTTGCCTACCCATTCGTAAAAAATAATGCGGTGTTATTAATTTATTTTAGGGTAAACAAAAAAAAAAAACAAAAGAGAGGGGAAAAGTAAAGATTAAGCAATAGAGGAATATACGCCACAGCAGGACACAAAAATTTTGATTACGGTACAAATAAACACAAACTAGCAAACAAAAAGCGATTCAAATAACTATGGTACGTTTTCATAAGTTCAGGATCGGAGCCAGGCACGAAAAAACCATACGTTTTTTTTCGAAATACGTTGGCCGCTTCGCAGGCAATGGCAAAACTAATAACAATTTAGTAACTCACTGTAGTTATTTAAATACTCTTCTTTAGTAAGAACATGTCTATGTTTGCACGTTTAGCTAAATTCATTTTAACCGACAATCACATTTTCCTACATAGTTAAAGTCTCTTCCTTTTTCACTTACAGATCACGTCCCAGCGCGCTTGTAAGCCATAAACTTTCGCAAAAGTTCACGTACAATATGGCCGCCATATACCGCTCCAGCAATCAGCTATTGTCAATAAAAGTAAAAAATGAGAAAACGTGTAAATTTGTGATGAATTTGGCACTTTCCTTGCGAGTGTTGAAATTTGACCGATTGCAATTGGAAAAACTGTCAGCAAGAAAAGAAAAAAATGCATGCGCGAAAAGGGCGCCGAAGCATCACTTCAACAACTTGTTTGTGAAGGTTAAACCAACAATAAAAAAATTCAACAATAACAACAACAATAAAGAGCGCAAAAGCACATCTAAGATAATGCAATCCCATTTTACAAGTTGTAAAGAACATGACACCACGTTAAAGCTTGAAAAATGGCACATGTTGAGATGAAAACAACTCAATAGTAAGCAAGAAATAAACAAAACTGCATACAAAAATTGTATATTTAAACAAACAGCAAAGGAGAAGCCTTTAAATGTAGAAAAGTGAGCGACTCCAAATGGCATGCACGTGTGTAAACAATCTACGTGAAATATCCTTAGAGCTAACAAAGCAACATAGTAGATACATACATACATTTTGTAAATAAGTACTCAGCGGCGCTGATCATACCGCCATAAAGTGCCAATTGAAATTCTTGTTCAAACTAATTTGCAAAACCAAGCGCTTCCGCCCGCTTCAGTGAATCGCATAGTTGCTTAAAGTGGCCAAAAACGAATAGCAGTTGCCAGAGATCAACAAAAATCGAGCATATTATAAAAGCCAATTGAACCAAAAAAAAACAACAAGTCACCAATTAGCAGCTTTTTAAGTTTTCATTAACCATAAAAAGTATATCCTCCAGAGCTGCTTTCTTCCTACAGTCGGCACCTACTACATTCGTCCCTTCAACATGTCCGAGTTTCGTTTCTTCTCATTCACCGATTTCCAATACCGCGCCAATGACTCAACGCTCTTCACGTTGCCCATCACGCTTTCGACAAAGAGCACACCGGCCGACAATGAGATGTCCGATGACTTGAATGTGCCGTACATGGTTTTCGAGATATTAGTTGCCATTTTTGCCGTTGTCGGTAATTTTATGGTAATTGTGGTTTTTCAACGCGAACGCAAACTTCGTCGTCGTACAAATTATTATATAGTTTCTTTGGCGATGGCAGACTTTCTGGTCGGCTCGCTGGGTGTGCCATTTGCGGTGCTGGCATCGGTGGGTTTGCCAAGAGATTTGTATACCTGCCTCTTCACCGTTTCACTGTTGGTGGTGTTGTGCACAATTTCCATTTTCTGCTTGGTGGCCGTATCGGTGGATCGTTATTGGGCCATACTATATCCGATGGCATATTCGCGAAATGTGCGCACGCGTACGGCAATTGGTGAGTAC
>NW_016158013.1:26994-51815 GCF_001687245.7 Rhagoletis zephyria
TGTAACCAGCGCGCACTCACCGACTCTTCATACAGTGATTGTGATATGCAAAAGAAAAGCGCTGGCCATACACCGCCAGCCAAGGGCCGATTGCTGAAGACGGCACATCAACGCCGGTTATCCCAACTGGATGCTGTTGAGCAAGCACGCGGCGGTTGTAGCACTGGTGATACAGATGGTGGCGGCTTCGGCGGCGGTATCGGTTCCTGTTCACGATCTACTTCCAGCTTATCGGGACTCAGTAATGCGGGAGTTTATGTCGTTGAAAAGGACACGAGTCCGTTGTCGCCACCACGAAAGCGTAAATTCAAGAAAGCGCAACGCCTGCCTATGAACAGCAACAAGGCGGCTGAATCAAGCAATAATAAGACGGCATCTGGAGTGAATAAAAACAGTCGATCATATTCCTGTACCAGCGAGTCCATGTCCACGCCCACCAAAGAGGTGGCGAATGGCACAAAAGTGACGCAAACGCCGCCGACAAACACACATTCCAACAGCGCCAGCAATGGCAAAAACGCGCCCAAAGCGCCTACCCACAATAACAGTAACAACGGTAGCAATAATCATAACAATTACAATTTTAATTGTCACACGACAGAGCGGCTGCCGCATACGATCCATTGTCATGGCCACGACAAGTTCAGTCGGTTGCGCGCTGTCAGTCACCTCATTTTTCCGCCCATCGTGAAGCACTCCAGTCTCTTTCATTTATTCCAACCGAGCGCGACCAGTGCGGAAAATGTAACAGCGAACAATGCGAGTACAGTCGATACAGTTGCAACAACTACCGCCGAATCAAGCGCTTGTGCTACAACAACGGCAACAATAGCGAGTCCAGATTCAGTTGCTTCCAGCGGAACGAGTAAAGCGCCTACTACTACTACTACTACGAGCGAGTGCAGCGAGCAAACGCCTCAAGCGACTGCCGCGTCGCGCATCGCTTCCGTGGATGAGTCAATTAAGACGACAGTTACCGATTTAACAGATCCAGCACCGACGCCGCAGTCCAGAGCGCAGCCACCGCCTCCAACAATAGATGCACGTTTGAGTTAAGCGCTGAGAGGAGGAGGACTGAATGTAGGTACTGACAGGCATTTGTTTCCATATTTTTTTCTAATTTAGTTATACGATTTTATCGATAAGGGATTATTAATTTAAATTACTATATACATGCATAACTATTAGATGAATACGTGCCGTACGAGTGTACGTACAAACGGGCATATGTTTGTACGTTTAGTTTTACTGTTATTTTATAGTTGTAAACGAATACTCATTCTAAGTGTACTGGTATGTAGTTAATGTAGTTTTTAATTATTTACCTTCATGTGTGAGTGTGTGTGTGTGCATACATATATACTACATGCATATTTATTACTAATGTATGTACGTACATACATACATACATATGTATATCAATGTAAGGATTGGTATTCATGCATTTGGTGCGAGTTTACTAAGAATTTGCATACGGCAATTAATTGAATAAAAAAAGGCTTTCAAATGGCGTTTAAATGTAAATGATGTCTGCGTGTGCTAAGAATTTTTTAATCTTAAAATTAAGAAAAATACTTATATTACCACCCAGTGCATGAATTGAATGTAACAGAGGAAAAATCAAGCAGGAAAAACTTTAGGCAAGAAAAAACGGCAAAGCTTGGTATTTGATAATGTTAATGTTTTAAATCCCATAGCTGTCAATTGTAAAAATAAAAAGAACATTTTTCGAAATATAAAATTTATGATTTTTTTTATATGTAATTTTACATCGAGGTTTATCATATAAAAAAATATATTCAATACAGATTTTATTTTTCTCGAACCCATATTCGGCCGCCTGTCGATTTTTCGACCATCAATTTTGAAAGCCGATATCACTGGAGTTAAGTTTTATTTTTTTGAGCTGTTTTCACAAAAATTTTATTTCTTTGAACAAACAGGAAAAAAACTTTTTTTATTTTCAATTGTATACGATGAAAAAGACCAAATTATAAAATCAAATAAAATGCAGCTCAATATTAAAAGTCTTTTGACATTTAAAGGCATGCACTTTTTGCAGTTCCGACGACTACTATTTGCCTGCCAAAAGTCGAGAAGTAACCAAATTGATTTGCAACTTAGTGTTTGGGGGTTTTTGAGGTCGCTGAATACCTCATTAATTTCCCGCTAACTTCTCTGGTGATTGTTATATATTATTCCTCGTAATGGTCTACTATATGGTCGTACTGGGATGAGCATTACAAATGACTCACCACAACACACAAGATAAGCGAGGGTCGGGACCAACGTCGAACCTGTGATAGGTCGGTCTTAATCGCGATTGACCTGTCAAAGGCACTCGACACGATAAACCATGCGACCTTTTGCCAAGACGTGCTGGACTCGATACTTCCTGATCTGACGAAGCGATGGATAACCAGCTGTCTGTATGGATGCCAATCATGGGTCGAATTTCGAAACGCCAAGTCTAAGCCACATGTAAAAAAACTCCCTCCGCCGACAGTTGGAGGTGACTACCATCGACAGCCTTTGTGGGAACCTCACCGACTATCTCACCGATCTTGCAAATTTCTTCACTGCCTTGAGCTTCACCATCTCCGCCGCGAAATCCAGCGCCGCACGGTTCATCTCCTGGATTAAGGAGTTCAGTCTGGAACTGGACGTCCGCGTCGATGGCTATAGAATACTGACGGTCAATCATCCCAAAATCTTGGGAATCACGTTAGATACCCTTTTCTCCTCTTCGGCGCACGCCGCAGCCACCTGCGAAAAAATGCGAGCTAGAAACAAAGTCCTCAAGTCACTAGCCGGCAGCTCTTGGGGAACCTACAATAAAACTATGCTCACCATGTACAAAGCAATCGGCCGGTCGTTGGCAAACTACGGCAGTCATCAGCAATTTACAGTGGAGAAATTTACAAACCTGCCAGAATGCAGCTCTATGCACGGTTACAGGTTGCCATCTCATGTCGTCCGAATATCACCTCCACCAAGAAAGCCAGATGCTGAAGGTGAAGAAGCATAACCCCTCTTCGTACCATCGTGGAAATAACCCCAACAACGACCTGCTTCGAAACGATCCGAAACGACAATATCGTCCCAGGCGGTCTCCAGCCGCCCATTAAAATCGACGAAGCGCAACTGTCGAGAGAGATCAGGTTCATCCTAGCTCAACTCCGTTATGGGTGGTATCACAGACTAAATGGCTATCTCTCTCGGTTGAACCCAGAAGTGGCAGAAACTTGCCCAGACTGCGGGGAAGGTACAGAGAACACCCAACACCTCTTCGTATGCAGCTCTAACCCGACGACTCTGACACCAGAAGCACTATGGACGACGCCTATCAACGCTGCCCGCTTTCTTGGCCTCAAGATTTTAGAGTCAGGGGATGAAGCCGACCCATGGCAAGCAGTTTCTTGTTGGGAGCCACAGACGTGGACACCCAAATGGACAACTGCTTGGAGAAGAGACCTCACCCAGCCACGTCAGGAGGCATCTCTACGAACTGACGGGCGAAGTCCAGAGGTTCATCAAACAACCTCTGCACCCATCAGCTTATCAACAGGCCTTGAGCGGCATTCACAGGGAGTCAGTCTCGAGTTATGTAGACTCCAGCTCTGTGAATGCCGTTCTAGGAGACAATAACCACAATAGCCCAACTTCGCTCTGGCTACTGCAGCAGGTTAAACTCATACCTAAGCAGACTAAACGCAGATGTGCCAAATGAGTGTCCGGCATGCGGAGAGACACCTCATGACTCGAAACATCTCTTCGTAAGTCCGGAAAACCTGACAACCCTAATGCCTTTGTCCCCTTCTTGAGTACTGCTGCCACAACAACAATAACAACACACTACGCCCTATTCTCGCAAGTGCGATTTGCTACATTGGGCTGTATTTATGAATTATGCTGCATTTTTAATTTTTCGGATTCAGTAATAGCATTGTCACGGATTTCAGAAAAAATCTATGAACGAGGAATTCAGAAATTGCTCATAAAATCACGGGTTGGCTTTCCAAAACGGAACCAATCGAGATTTCAGCGAAAGTATATGGAATTTAGTCATGAAACTTGGTCAGGATGTTGGGGGAGGCTTTCTCTACATGAATGTATCACTCTCACAAAGTAGTTGTTAATAGTATTTAAGCAGATTGTTGTTAAATAATCTTCACTACCACCCCCAACTTTTTGTACAAAATGCCACTTATCAATTGTATTTTGGTTGATATACAATATCTTCAATGTTCACGTGCGTATTTGATACTTTTAATATATATATATTCATCAATTAATTAACTAAAACGCGTTTATAAATCCGTTCACTCGTTTTTGCACTTTTCACAAACAAACAGAAATAACAATGGCCGACAGTAANGTAAACAAAAAAGTTTATTCCAAACGTTCAGAATGAATAAAGAAATACAGCCAATATCTTCAATGTTCACGTGCGTATTTGATACTTATAATATATATATATATGTTCATCAATTAATTAACTAAAACGCGTTTATAAATCCGTTTACTCGTTTTTGCACTTTTCACAAACAAACAGAAATAACAATCGCAAAATCGCGCGATTTTTTATTAAAAATTTTCGCCTGCGGCGCTTTTTATTATAAAATCGATACTTCGATAAATAATGAAAATTTTTAATAAAATATCGCGCGATTTTTTATTACAAATTTTCGCCTGCTTCGCTTTTTGTTATAAAATCGATACTTCGATAAATAATGAAAATTTTTAATAAAAAATCGCGCGATTTTTTATTAAAATTTTTCGACCGCGGCGCTTTTTATTATAAAATCGATCCTGCGATAAATTATAAAAATTTTCGCCTGCGGCGTATGTGCATTTTTTCATTGTTTCCGTTTTGTTGTTTTTTTTTTGCATTTTTTAGTAGTAGTTTGGTGTACAAGGGAAAAAGTGAGGTTGAATGCGGTATTTTTTGCAACTTTAAATGCGAATTACTTAAAAACTATAAGCCTCCGGAGGGTGGGGTCTTCAGATTTAGAATCTGAAAAAGCTCCTCTATACTCCCTAATATTTTGTTTTTTCCAAAGCCTGGATCCGTTTTGGAAAATTTTCCCAAAATCACTTGTAACTTGTGTGAAGATGCCATAAGAGAACAAGTAAAAAATATCATGATTTGCGACTCGGCAATGACTGCATCCCATTTATATTTTAAAGTTTTGGTACGAAAAATATCTCGGCAAGACTTTCATTTATCATCTTTGCTGATTATAAAAAACAGAAATTTTCGTAAAGTACGTATAACAGTTTCATTTTATTACACAACTAAACACTATTGTGAATGGTTTGAGAATTTGACAGGTGCGCCGGCGACGACTACTTTGCGCTGTCAAAACAAATCCAATTTCACGTGTGGCAGAACGAGGTGCACGCCGATTTAAAATATTTTGTGTTTTATGAATTAAATAGAGCAAAAGAAGTAAAGCATTAGCAGAAATAATTAAAAAATGTCTTCCTCATTCTTCCTTAAAAAGGAACCTAAGGCGAATAAAAAACGAAAGGTAAGCAAATACATATACGATGAATACCCCAAACGTATCAATATTATTATCCTTTGGTCCGCGATTATAGCTTTCTAAAGATCCACGAGTAGCTGGTGCCAAAAAAAGAAGTGACAAGAAACAGCCAACGAGCAACGCACCACCAGCACGTAAACGACCGCAGAAGGACGATGAAGAAATCGCCAGCGATGATGAGTTCGGAAGCGGCGAAGGAGATGCCACAAATTTGGTTTTCTCATCAGATGAGGTGGAAGAGGAGACACCACAAGACAAACGATTACGTTTAGCGAAACAATACTTAGAAGAAATTGAAAAACAAGAAGCGGAGCGTGTGGAAGATCGTGAATTACATGACCACGTAGCACAGCGCCTACAGTCAGAGTACCTTGACAGCGTGGGGAAATTGCGGCGGAATATAGCCGGCACTATTGAAGATTATGATGCAGAGAATGTGGTTGTGCTTAAACATAAAAAGCAACATCTACCAATGTGCGCGTTTGCCGTCTCACCTGATGGTAAATATCTATTTAGTGGCGCTAAAACACAATTCGTGCTGAAATGGAGCGTACAAGGTCAAATAAAGCTGGAAGGGTTATTTAACGTACAACCACACAACGAAGATGAGAAAAGCGACACGCAGCGTCGGTCACACGTTACGGCAATATGTTTATCGACTGACATGAAATACTTAGCTCTGGCCGAAGGTGGTCGAAACATACAGATTTGGTGCCCCAAGAATCTAACACACTTAAAAACGTTCAAGGGACACAGAGATGTGGTTACCTCGCTCGTCTTCCGAAAGGATACACATGACTTGTATTCGGGCTCAAAGGATAGATCAGTGAAAATTTGGTCGCTCGACGAAATGGCCTATGTGGAGAGCCTGTGAGAAAATACATTGCAATTTAAATGTTGTATACTTGAAACGAGTTTTTATTACAGATTTGGTCATCAGGCGCCCATTACAGGCATAGATGCGCTGAGTCGTGAACGTGCAATTACCTCAGGAGGCATCGATTGCTCATTACGTATATGGAAAATTACTGAGGAATCACAACTGATCTACAACGCGCACCAAAATGGCATAGAGTGTGTTAAATTTATAAACGATGAAAATTTCGTTTCCGGAGGCGAAGATGGGTAAGAAGTAGACATACAGACTTCTATATTTATCATTTTATTTATTATCTTTATATTTTATTCAGTTCACTCTGTCTATGGAGCGCATTAAAAAAGAAACCGCTCTGCACAGAAGCGCTGGCGCACGGTACCCAGAGCAATGGAGTGCCCAACTGGATAACAGCAGTAGCTTGTGTGGTGAATACAGACTTATTAGCATCAGGTAATAACGAGCTGGCAACAAAAAGAAATTTATTACTTAAGAGGTGTTGGTATATTTATAGGTTCCTTCGATGGTTACATTCGACTGTGGCAGTCCCTTGACAATTCACGTAAACTTAAACAAATTTTAAAAATTCCAGTGCCAGGTTTCATAAACGCCTTAGCGTTTAATAGTAATGGCACGAAATTATTCGCAGCCGTTGGTCAAGAACACAAATTAGGCCGTTGGTGGCGAATCAAGGAGGCGAAAAATAAGATTATCATCATTGATTTTATTACAACTTCTATAAAGGCTAGCTTAATTTGAAGAAGTAACTAAACACACTCGTAAATTCACGCTTTTAATTGAATGCCTGATTTATTTTTAACTAAGCGCATGCGTTGTTCCGCAATGCTCGTGTTAAATATTAAATGTTAAATCTAAGTTAAAGATATGAAGAGTTTTACAAATAAAATACAAATAAACAGTTTTGTAAAAATATGCCAAATGAATATCTTTGGAATGCATTGCTGAATCTCGATAAACTAGAATGAAAGGAAATTGATTAATTATTATCGCCTACTACGTCGGCTATGGTGGCCACAAGACGTCGTGAATGCTCCACAGCACAAGTTGCCGTAACTAAACCCAAGTGAATACAGAAGAGTTCGTAGCATTTAATTTTACCTGGAACAGACTTTGGAAAGCACACTTCAGCAAGTTGTTGGTAGTAGTCTGCAGCAAGCAAACCTGGTTCGAACTGAGGTTTAAATGAATTACTTGACGATGCCGAAGCGACGATATATTGCTGCAAGTCGACTAGTTTCATATGACCACCCGATTGATCTTCAAACCAAAGAAAATATGAGTAATTAAATACTTTATCTTTCCACATAACAGTAGAGTGGCCTTTCTTTAAGTAGTTACGGGAGAGTTCAACCATCGACCATAAACGCTCTTTAGAAGACAACTGATTAGCGAGCAAATCGGGCGCAATCATGAGACCAGTTGTGCGATTAACATATGCAAAATGGATGAGTCCTTGAAGTATATGAAAATATTTAGTGCTAATTATTAAAAACTGATTTAAAAGTTACCAGGAAAGTCTTCCAAATAGGCTTCAATTGATATATTGCGTTCTGCCTTAACAGCTAAAAATTCTGTAATCTCCAGCATCTTTCCTTCAACTAAGGATGCCACCTCTGGCAACTGATCCAAAGCTATTGACGAACTGTCGCAGCAAGTTAAAGTAAACAACTGTTTTAATTCATCCATGAATGCTGGCACATTGGACTCAATCCTCACTAACAGCTCTCGCTCCACCGAACGGAAAAAATCTCCGTACATTTTCTTTAAGTTTTCCCATTTAGTAACAAACTTTTTCAGTGACGTATCCAATTCATCACCTTTTAACTTGGAACGTTTAAGTGCATCCAATGTTTGCTTAACAAATGATTCTAAGCTTTCATAAGTGGGCCTCATTGCATCCGAGTCACCTTGTACTTGCAACGTTATTATCTTCTGGAGTACGAAGAACGTATCGTACATACTGCTTGCTACTTGTAGATTAGCGTATTCGATCACCTGGACCAATAAGATACCTTTGGCAAGTTGCGACAGATGCGCAATACAGGGCACACATCCAGAATGGGGATCATGTGATGCGCCCTGCAAAAACACGGCCACGGAACGGTTGAGTGGTCGCCGATCACGTTGAAGAGAACGCGCAAGCAACGACAAAAATACCAAATCGCATGGACTCAAAGCGAGGGCTTGCTTCGACGAAGTAGAAGCGACAAATTTGTGTGATGCGAAAAGCAAAGCATGTGTACGGTTATGGCCCAAATCGCGCAGATGTTCCAATGCACCATCGAGGGCAGTGTTCACCACACGCTTCAGTTCATTGTTGATAAGCAATTGTGGCAACGCTTCCAGCAACATAGTTTGCTCCTCATCCCACAGATGCTCTTCATAACTTTCGAAGCAAGTGGAAAGCAGCTCTTCTTGTACGCTGCTCGCTTGTGTGGCAAATAAATTTGCACCGTAAAAATGACGTGCAAGTGCAATAGCTGCTCCAAGGTGACGCTTGAGTGTGTCTACTGGACGTTGACCTATTTTTACAAACGAGTATCCGAGCAAATCACCGAATGCCAAATTAAGTCCATTGTCACACTGGAAACTTGAATATGTATTGTCGAATTGGCAATGCATTATACGTTGAGAATTGATGATGGGGCTGAAAATTTGCAAGATGATATTCCCATCAATGGAGGCTGCAGTTGCATTTTCGGGAAAGAGGTCAGCGTTTTTAGCGAAGAAGTGCTCAGCAAGTGCTGTGTTAAGCTGCTGGAAAACGACATCATTTGCGCTGTTGAAGACGATCAGGCCGTTCATATCCCTTGATTTTAAATTTTTACAAATATTTTTTAATTTTGTTGATAATTTTTAATTGCATTCATTCCCATTGCACTGATAAGAAAAATGTGTAGAGAAATGTGATAACAGCTGTTTGCTAACTGTAAATATTCATTTTTTCTACACAGCGTGCTATTGTGAATGGGAGAAAAAGATTTCGCGAAGAAGCATCGCGCACGCCTGCGAATTTATAAATTCCAGCTGATTAATGTTTAGCCACAACAAAATATAATTTCAACAAATACTTTCTACATTATTACTGCTGAAAATGGTTAACTTAACGTTGGAACATACTTTGCAAGGCCATAAAGGTCGAATTTGGGGAGTCGCTTGGCATCCAAAAGGTAATGCATTTGCTTCATGTGGCGAAGACAAAACGATACGCATTTGGTCATTATCCGGAAACGCCTGGACTACAAAGACCATCCTATCTGATGGTCATAAGCGCACTATACGTGAAATTAGTTGGTCACCTTGTGGACAGTACTTAACGTCGGCTAGCTTTGATGGCACAACAGCTATATGGTCGAAATCGACAGGTAGGCAATACACGTAAGGCAAACAAATTGTATCAACTTNTGGCGAAGACAAAACGATACGCATTTGGTCATTATCCGGAAACGCCTGGACTACGAAGACCATCCTATCTGATGGTCATAAGCGCACTATACGTGAAATTAGTTGGTCACCTTGTGGACAGTACTTAACGTCGGCTAGCTTTGATGGCACAACAGCTATATGGTCGAAATCGACAGGTAGGAAATACACGTAAGACAAACAAATTGTATCAACTTCTTGGTTATTGCTTTCAGGAGAATTTGAATGTATCGCCACTTTAGAGGGTCATGAAAATGAAGTTAAAAGCGTTAGTTGGTCTAATTCTGGCAATCTTTTGGCCACTTGCTCTCGTGACAAGTCAGTATGGGTTTGGGAATTGGCCGGCGAAGACGAGTTCGATTGTGCTGCTGTACTTAATTCTCACACACAAGATGTTAAGCGAGTTGTATGGCATCCGAAAAAAGAAATACTGGCATCCGCTTCTTATGATAATACAATACAAATGTACGCTGAAAATGCTGCCGATAACGACTGGTATAGTACCGCAACTTTGGAATCGCACACCAGTACGGTATGGGGTATCGATTTCGACGCAGATGGCGAGCGTTTGGTATCTTCCAGTGACGACAAAACATTGAAAATCTGGCGCGCATATCATCCAGGAAATGAGGAAGGCATTTATACACCAGATAACGAAACTGTTTGGAAATGTGTATGCACTATTTCTGGTGAGCACTCGAGAGCAATTTATGACGTTTCGTGGTGCAAACAGTCGGGTTTAATTGCCACTGCTTGCGGAGATGATGCGATACGCATATTTAAAGAAGATGCAAACTCACAAAAGAACGAACCAACATTTTCAATGATAACGTCAGAAGATAAAGCACACTCACAAGATGTGAATGCCGTCAAATGGAACCCATCGCAACAAGGCCAATTGATTTCATGCAGTGACGATGGTACAATAAAAATTTGGAAGTGTACAGAGTAAATAGGTAAGAACTCCACCATGTAGTTTTCGTAGATTGGCTTTATTTGGTGTAATAAAAAATCTTTATTGTACTATTTTATGGAAAGAAAATTACTTTGTAAGAAAAGGCTCGTGTAATGTTTTGTACAGTTTCGAAGCCTTCCGCGGCCCTAGCCCAATCACAAGCGACAAGCGTTCTTCGCTTGCATTTATAAGCTTTTCCAACTTTCCGAAATTCTGTAGTAATGTTACTGCATCAGTCTTATTCACCGGCTTAATACTTGTCAATGCGGAAACCAACTGAAAATAGTTTACATTAACATTAGGACTTGAATTAGAGCAAATGCGAACAAACCTTTTGATGTGGACTTGATTCTACGCGTTCCATAATCCACTCCGGTGAACGCTTTTCAAATTGCTTGTAGGTTTCTATGATTTTTCCTGCTTCCTCGGCGCTCCATGCCAGCATAAGAGTTAAATCGGTTAGTAGCGTAATACGTGTTAGATTTTTCAAAGCTGAATGCGGTTCCTGCACAAGATTTAGAGTTAAGTAATCAGTTTATAGCTTGCAATTGTAGACACTTACCGGTGCATCTATTTGTACCAAGAGTACACGCAATTCATACTGCTTTCCTAATTCTTTTAGCCGCTGACAGATATAATCTGGATTGAGCGTGTGATATTTAAGTGATATAAAAAGTATACACGAAGTGCGTCCCACCACATAATCTGGTATGATATCGTCACGAAATTCGATAGGAATGTTGACAATGGATTTGAGCACGGGATTACCACGTTGTTTAGGATTAACCAGTATGCAATGTGGATTTGATGCAGTTTTTGGCAAAGGCGCTGTGGCGGTGCTGTTCGCTGATGCAGCCGATGTATTTGTATTGGAAGCATTACTGAGTATCAAAGTTTGTGGCTTCTCGACTTTCTGTACTTTAGGAGCACTGGGAATTTCAATATTTGCTAGGAAATCATCAATTGAGTCGTCCACAGCATCGCAATCCATTTTCTGCTATATATTTCAACTAAGGTTAACTATCTTCAGAAATATTCAGGGTGCTGCAATTGAACGGAGAGAAATTTAGTTATTTTCATTAATCACGGATGTGCATTTAGCAACTGCGAATTGCAATCATTCTTATTTTGCCTGAATGGTTTTGTATTATTGATAAAATAAATACTACACCAATAAGCGGGTTTTGAATTGTGCATAAATACGACTGCAGCTGATTGTAGAGTTTAAAAACTATCGATAGTATCGATGTTTTTTTTAAATTTCACTACTATCTATCAATTGTAATATGGTTCTATCGATAGTCCGACAGACATGGGATTCGGTAGGGCTGTTCAGGATATCGTGCATATGCTCTTGAATTTGCATATTCGTTGCATTTGTAAATTCACAACAATAAAATGCACACGGTTGCCATGGCAGCAAGCCAAAAATATGCAAATGCAATTTCAACTGCAAATACAAGACCATTTCCACAACATCCTGAACAGCCCTAGTGTTTATTCAAGTTATATCGTCACCCTTATGTCAGAAGGATGAATGTAATTTAACTGTAAACAATTTAGAAAACGTGTCCAGTAGGTTACAAGGGTACCCAATCGTCATTTTCGAATGCATTTTTAAATAAATCTTAAACTGGGCGAAAATCTTATGCGATTCCAAGGCGAATTAATACAAGGTGGTGTTACTGGCGAGTTTAGATTTTCGAAGCGGTCCTGCTCAAGGTCAAAATGATGTATTTGTTGTAAACAACGTGAATTCATCTTACAACAAACACATCATTTTGACATTCAGAAGGACCGCGGCGAAAATCTAAATTCGCCAGTAACAAAGGCGAATTTATACAAGGTGTTAAAGGCCAATTTATATTACAACAACAACGACCACATGTATTTTGTATTGCGGGTGTTATGTCAAATCTTAATTTGCCCCAAAGTTTGCATGTATTTTGTTTTTGCTTTGATGGGTGTGCTGTCAAATCAGTAAAAGCAAAAACAAAATACATGTAAGGCAAAGAAATCAGCTGATCTAACAACACCACCTCGCATAGATTCGCCTTGTAAGAATTAATTTTAGAAATAATATCGAATACTGTCGATGGTCTGACTATCGATAGTTTTGCAGTTCTAGCTGATTGTGATCTTCAGCTGATTAGCCGCGTTTTCAGTCACAATAGTTGGAAAGAAAAAGGAAGAAAACTCAAGGAAGGAGTTAATTTTCATATCTGTTTCCGGTCGACCCATCATTAAATATCGCTAGATTACAAAATTAATAAAAAAGAAAACATAGTAGAACAAAAAGTGAAAAGGTGCAAGAATTTCTATCTTACTAAAGAAATTAGCTTCCTTCCCATAGATTTAGGCAAATGCTGCGGATTCAAGAAAAGGTAACGTATGTATATACTTATTTTTTCCTTTTTTTCAATTAGTATAGAATGCACAAATGCTGCATAATTGTTAACGCCACTTTGCATAGTTTTTGAAAAAAAAAAAATAAAAATAAAAATTTGGTCCGCAATTAATTTTTTCAGTCCAATAATAGATTGGCGCTTACGCATATGTTAGTGTTTGGCCGGGCTTCTCCCCCGATTTGTGGTGTGCGCCTATATCCAAGTTTCAAACTCTGTGCAATATTTAAAAAAAATTCAACAAACTTTCGTGAAAATTTCTAGCCTTTTTAATTAGAAAAGGAGCCTGATTATGCAGTTTTGTAGCCATTGAACTCTAGTAATATAAAGTGCAAGTTTTGAATAGCTAAAATTTACCATAGATTTTTTAGACTTTTTTTTGTCGAGGATGTTACGGTTTTCTTTCATATAAAAATAAATTGTGTGTATTCGTTATATGGAAGCAAATGGGTCATAAAAAATTCTGAGATGTAATTCGAAATTTTAATTTTGACGATTTCAAGACACAATTAATAAGCTGGATAAGGAGAATAACTTTAACCTAACAGATGACTAAACTTCCCAAAAATGGCGTCTGCTTTATTAAACTTTGATTGCGTTTTCCCACGAAATTGAAATTTTAAAATAAATAATTCTGTATATTATTAAACGTGCGATATGTATAAATAGTACACTCTGTAATGGGATACGAAAGAGCAATGTGATGCGATAGGCAAATACATCGTAAGTAATACGCTGTGGCGATCGCCTATCTCATCGCATTGCTCTTTCGCATCCCATTACAGAGTAGCCACCCTGGCGTTACGTGACACTCGCATGACAAAATGTTAAAAAAGTTAAAATTTTCATAGCAATTAAATTACCCCTTATTCAGTAAAAAATAAAATAAAATTTTTTGGTAGTAGCGATTTTAAGATATTAGAAGCATACGCGCTGGCAAGACTGCAAGAATACCCGTATTTGAATAAAAGTTTTCTTAGTAATATTGGAAATGTTAAAGGTTAATTTACCAAGTTTTTAAATGTAGAAATCTTTTCTGCTTTATGTTTAATTAGCTGAAATATCTGACTTGACGTTGCCTGGCATAACGTTACTAAAATTTCTTTTATATTTCTTTTATTTTTAGCTGTCACATAAAAGTTCATTGACTCACACATTAACACAATGCCTCAACGTCATTGACCAACAACCATCCCCAGCGTGCCTACTCAATACAACCCACATAACGAATCTAGTTTTATCATGTCGTACTGATGTTTTGCAAACAAAAAAAAATGGAAAAAATGGTAAGTGACAAGATTGTTTTTGATTTTTTGTTGTTATGTAAGCACTTGTGAATTTACATAGATACATATGTATGTCTTTTTTATGCGCTTAAATGCAAATTTTAACACCTATCATAAATGAAAACAAAGCGCTGCAATCAAATCTGCAAACAAAAATCAGCTGTTCTTTATGACCGCGTACTTGGTGTTTACACTGGACAATTTTGCAGATACATTAAGAATATATTCACACTTTTTTACTAAAATATTCTCTCATTGTCTTCATCACTGTTTTTTGCACTATTGACGGGTTTAAAAAGTAGACTATAAAAGATTAAAAAAGGCAATAGTCCCAGTGCGGTTTAAAAATTGAACCCAAATTTTTGACCGTGTACTATTTGCTGGCCAAACGACCAGAAGTAAAAAAAATTTATTTGAAACTTGGTATGCGGGGATTTTTGAGGTCGCTGATTTCGAATCTGATGTCAGATTTTTTAAATTTAAAGTGCGGGTCCAATGTGGGGGTTTTGGATTCGCAAGCAAAAAATTTAAGTTCAAAATAGTAAATCACATTTTTGCAATATATTTTTACCTAATCATAGATGCGTCAAATAAAAACTGTTTCCTTTGGATATACATACATATCGACCCCTTTGCTCAAAATTATCGTATGTTACAAAAACCAGATTTTACAGGACGAATGACTTTTTTGCACATAAATAAAATAAGTGGGAAAATACCTTTCAACCGAGATCCCATAGGTCTAAATCAAAATAGTTTTAGCCCAGTTATTTAAGTTTTTCGTAAATCAATCTCTGAAAAAAGTAAAAAACAGCATCAAAAATCTCATTATTACGATTCCGTTGAAAAGATTTTTAAATATTTGTATGCAGATTTTTTAAGCCTAATCTGTTTTGTCATATGAGCGGACTTTTTTCAAAAAGTTCTTTAAGAAACTCTTTTTATTCATAAAAAACTCAATTTTTGGAGGTATTTTCAAATCGGTCCAGCTCGCTTAAATCTTAATATTCTTCCGAAATCTTCTTAAAATATAATACATTTTGTAATCCCGGCGGAAAAACCGCAACTTTTTTTTTGCTGCGGTCTAATGTACATATGTATGTATGTTTGTTAGGGGTAAATCTTGAATTAAATTTTTGACCAACTTCCTGATGACCTACAGACTTGAAACTTCACAGTTGGCTCAGAACCCGATGACAATGCAATACGAAAGATGAGTTAAGGAGGAGGAGTCGAGATATTTGAAAACCCCGTAATTGTAGTCCGATTCGGTTCGTATTTAGAACGTATATTAACTATGTACATGAGAAGCAATAACTTCACTAAAAATTTTGTCGGTAGGTGGCGCACGAGTCGATATATTTGGTAAACCATTATTTATGGTCCGATTTCGTTCATATTTAGAATGCTTGCTTTAAAAATATTTGTTTTTACTATTAACTTATTTTTTTAATTTAATTTGTACAAATTTGTACTTAAGTATTTATTTGAAAAGACCCTAGCATAACAAGTAAAATTTCATTTCACATTACTTATAATTAGGCTAGGTATAAAGTTAACAAAAACAAATAACGTCACCTTTGACCCCTTATAGCACCTGTAATGTAAGTTTTCACAAAAAAAAAGTTATATACCATTTAAGTAAGCGTTTTACATACAATAATTAAAAGTAATTTTTTACCAAAAGTCCAATTTCGAACTTCGAATGCCTATATCTCGATTTCGGAGGCTAACTTTGAAAAATGAAGAAATTGCTTTTTTAAAGACAATCTCTTAAAAAAATGGTTTGGTCCAATACCCAGAAAAAAAGTTGATTTCGACGTATAGTGTAATTGTAACTTTCATATGGCCACTACTGTATTTATGTATACTCAGCAGGAAATGTATCAGTTAACTTGAAGTAGATTAGTAAAGAAAATATAGAAACAATAATATTTTCTTTGAGGAGAGCTAACTACATATATTTCTGCATTTGGTGGCAACAAACTTGTAACTAACTACTTTTGGGACATATTATTGATATAAGAAGGCATATGTTTTTTTTTTAATTTTTTTACATGTTTATTTATTTACTCTATTTAACATTACATATATATTGGTTAACATATTTTGTTGCATATTTTGTCCCATATTTGAATTCCGTCAGACATAACTTGAAAATGACAATAAGAAATTTCGATCTTCATTTTATTTGTCCTGAATTCGCAACAGTATTTGTGAAAAAGAGTGTATACAAAGTAAAATTTGAATGAGGATAATTAAGTAGAAACTAGTTTAAAAAAAATCAAACCCCGATTACGTTTGCATGACTCCTACATTACTTTTCAACTAGTTTCAAGTTAGCTTTTTGTAGTCAACTAAAAGTTGTATATTTTATCGAAATCCCGCAAAAAGTGGACTACTTTTTATCAATTGATAATTTGTTTTCTGCGGGGTATAGATGTATGTATGAGTACATATCTACATACGTCGCTGGGTATACACATACATATTGTACATTCATTTACCCATACATAGTGAGTTGGAAAGCGACAGCATTTGACAGCATTTGCAATCATATTTTGTAAATGCATATGAGGTAATTAGCTCCGATATTGTTGCATATGTCTGTTAGACAAGCATGTAGTATATGACATGCGTATGTAGGTGAATATGGAAGTATGCATATTCACTATTTTTGCGGGGTGTAATATGTTGTCATCTTCGGATCTTTTTATCGCTTTATAAACAAATAATTGATTTTACCTTTTTTTAGATTTATGAAAAAAATAAATTTTTTTTTATTTTTTTCACACAAATAAATTACTTACCCTGTCCGCAATTAAATTACACACAGTCGGCAAAATTAGAAACAATTTGCGTTCTGGAAGCCTTAATTTCGAATCTTTTAAAGCGATAGGCCTTTTGTGTTCGATTCTTGACTCCTTTTTATTTTGCATTGAACACACTAATCTTTTAGTTGGCTTTCAATATACATACATATGTAAAAGCCCAAACGAGTAACAGTACAATGGAGGGTTAATATTGCTTACAAATGGAGGCAAATGCGCACTTTGATGCTACTTCTAATGGAAGACGGATGGTTTCTATGCAAGTTTTTCTAAAAAAAGAAAAAAGGATACCATCCGATTATTGTTTATTTTAAAGCTGGAATCACACGATTGCCGATTGCGATATGGCACACCTCTATTGTGCTGAATTGGCGCACAATAAAGAAATTGTCGCAATCAAATTCTGTGCAGTCACACCTCAGTGCCTCATTTTATACAACTGTTGTTGTTCCATCCGGTTTATGTTTGAGTGGGCACAATAAGCACAATATCGGCGTCGATCGCCACATGAGTCAATTTATTGTGAATTCAATTCAATTAATTGGCGCATTACGGCTATCGTGTGATCTGACCTTAAGAAAAAGTTTTTAATGATTGATATTTCATAATTCATATTAAGAAATCGACAAAAAATTCCTCTTCCGCTACCAGCGGGTACCGAGTTGAATACTTTCTGCGCTGGAGTGCTTGTGTCGTAAGATAAGACCAAGCCAGCGGAGCTGCTGTATGTTAATTTGTTGCACCATATCTATGTCATTGTAAAACTTATGCAGCTCATCGTCCCATCGCGATGCATGCCGCCTCATCAGATGTTGACATTGCCTCGCTTCGGTGCTATATACCAGGATGCGTTTGATGAGAGGCTCATAGAGTGTGGTGCTTGTACGACGAGAGCGAACTATCGCACAAAAGGGAGGTTTGCCATTGCCTGCCGAGGGGCGACCGCTAGTAGAAAATCCTTTTTTATTTTTTTTATGCGTTTAACCCTACACAGCGGCCGCTATACCAAAAAGTTTTCTAAAAATTCTGAATAAAAAGACGGAATGTTTTGGTGAAAACTTGTTGAATTTTTCAAATTTTTTACAAAGTTTGAAATGTTGATCTATATATAAGGATTCACAAGACGTATTAAACGTCTTAAAGTCTTACCATTTATCAACAAACAACGTCTCTGAAATGGGAAAAATCGTGACTAAATTTTTTGTTCATTAAAACGATGTGGGGAGTTCTACTTCCATGAAATTCATCATATCAATCAAGAAGTGAATTTTGAATTTTTCATAAGTTACGACTTTTTGCATTTCAGCCGCGATGTTTGTTACGTCTTTTTGCATTTTAGGTGGCGATATGTACGTACATACGTACATATGTATGTAATGATAAGTAGAGCATATGTATCGATTATCGAGCGCACCAAAGGGTTAAAACAGCAACACTGGTTGCAAATACAATATCATTTATCGCCATACTACGAATCATACCCGCAATTGCACATCTTTATATGTATATACTTATGTATGTACGTTTCACTTTCATTTATTTTTTCTTTTCATATTTTGCTACCGTTAAACGCACTTCATTGTTTGACTCAATGCTTTAGTTTTATTTATTTGCTATGCATGCGTAAAGTGCGAATTCAACACATGTTTTACGTTTGTTTGCGCGTTTGTAAGTGCTGCTTTACTTTTTTAATACATGTCATTTTTTCGTTCATAACATTTGCATATATGTATTTAATTTACGACTGTCTGACAGATTGTTATGTTGTTGCAATTCTGATTTATTTTTATGGTAGTTCTTTTTTCGCAATAATTATATTTTTGCAATATTATTTATGTATGTACGAGCCACTCTTGAAGAGCTATTTCATGACAAAAATAAATTTGGAGTTTTATCTTTGCTTACCAAGGAACGATCGCTTTCAGATTTTTTATTGTTTTTTTTTTTTTAATAATTTGGATGAAACAAGAAACCGATTGTGGCTGATAACGATAGATTGTACCACTACCCATATTTTATGTTTGGTTATTTTATAGTGGGTTATGTCATGTTATGTTATGTTATATTACTTTACTTTATTGTTTTGTTATGCTATTGCTATGTTATATTATTTTTATTTTACGTTATTCGCATGAAACCTACTGCTACATAATGATATACTCTATTACTATTTTATTTATTTTATTTAATTATTTATTTATTACCACTTCTTAGAGTCTAGTTCAAAAAAGAAAGGAAACACTTAAACATAGTATTACATTGATTAAAAATAGGTACATAAGTACCAATAATTTCAACATGGGGTGATCCGGCAAGGTTTATTAATTAATATTTGCTTTTTTCCTTTCGTTTGCTTTTACTTAATAGTTACCCCCTTCGAGTTGTAATATCCTTTTTCCAATAGACATAAACTGCAGTTAAGTCTTGGTGGAAATCAACTATGACTTTTCGATTTTTTTTCCGAAAGGCCAAAAGTGTTTCATTTCTATAAAATTTCGGCTTCTTGGCACTGCCTGCCTCAACAAATCTTTCATTGCCGTCAAACTTTACTGCACATAAGCCAAAGAAATCTGCTTTGTAGACGTGCTTGTACAGAGTAAAAGGTTTAAAAACGAAAATTGGCGCATTCACATTTTTCTTAGAGTTTGGCCATGGATCTCCTGAAATGGAGGGACGTAGGGTTTAACACCGCCTCTGAATGGCAAAATTTATTTTTTGTGAGAAGCTTATTCTTCCTATGTATGATGAGGGGAGACTGCTACCAGAAAAAACTTGGCGTTGATCGAACCAGGAAACATTATCTGTGCCCTACCACTCCCCTATAAAATGAAATCGAATATTTTTTACGACGATGGGGTTTAATATGAATACGTAGATCAACCGACGTGGACAATGACGACGAAGATGAATGCGAAGATGAAGGCAAATCTATCAAGATGAGTTCCAATACCAGGACGAATACGAATACAAATACAAACACGAATATGAAGAAGAGTACGAAGATGATTCCGAAGATGAATACAAAAACAGTACTTAAATGAATACGAAGAAAAATACAGAGATGAATTCGAACACAACAACGAACATATGTATGTAAATACGAAGAAGAATACGAGGACGAATACGAAGGGGAATACGAAGGCGAAGGAGATGAATTCCAAGTCAAATACGACGACAAGTCGAAGATGGATATGAAGAAGAATATTGCGAAGACTGTGCAGATTCGATCCAAAGAAGAATACGGAGACAGCGGCTAAACAGAATACTAAGATCAATGCAAAGACGAATGCTATATAAAGACAGCGATTAAAACGTAGGCGAAAACATTTTCGGAACTCTTAAAAAAACTATAAAAGCGGAGTAACTGTCACTCTGTCCTATATACACTGGTGGCTGAAATAATAGCCTCGCCTTGTCTTGACCAGTTTTGGCTATATTTCTTTGGTTTATTTAATGTTTAATATTTTTTTTTATAAAATTATACAAAAAACACCAAATGAATCCACATTTCAAACTTTGTACTAAAATCAAACAAATTTTCACCGAAATTTTAAACTTTTTATTCATATATATTTTTTTTGTTTTTATATTTCTTTAGTTTTTTTAACGAATACTAGTTTTTTATAAATCCACATTTCAAACTTTGTACAAAAATTATAAAAATTGAATACATTTTCACCAAAGTTTCAAAATTTTTATTGAGATTTTATAGCCCATTCAATTTTATATAATAATACTATTATATTGTATAATAAAGTGCAAGTTTACAAAAGGCTACAAAATACCTGGCAGCCATGTCTGCCACCAGTATATGTAATGTGATAATTTTTCAGCAAAAAGAGTCATTAATCCATTGAAGCCATTTATGTTTCTAAGTATGTACTATTTTGTATACAGCTTCCTACTAGACTTATGGTGATTTCGTTTCTTCCTAAAAAAGTTGCCTTCGACAGTGCAAAATGTATTTGAGGCATGTTTTTGCCTCCTGTCTTTGTCTAGCTCACGCATTTCATAATATTGCCGTTTTAAGCAACCATCTGACTTTCAGGGCAACCATCTCCCATGACAAAGCTTCAAAGGGCAGAGAATGTGCCTTTCTTGCCTTACAAAATTTTCTCACAGTTTGCCTTTATTTTAGAATCGAACACAAAAAGAGAAAGGGGCAATCAAAAGGCGACATTTTTTGGTAGTAACGAAAACACCATTAAATAAATGCATTGGCTTTACTACCAACCTATCATTGACATGACAACATTTTACTTGTCTGAATGTGGCACAAAACAAAAACAAACAAAAAAAAAAAGAAATATCTCAAAGTACAGCAGCAAAATCAATAAAAAAACAAAACGAGCTTCAAATAGTTTGCATACCGAAACTAACCTGACATTACTATTTAAATATATATGTATCTGTATCTGCACCAGACGCCTCTCACTTTTATTTGCCGCAACCAAAGCAGCAAGTCATTTGTTCAAATATTAAAAGTAGTTGTATTTATTGCATATACATACATATGTACATGCATACATACATATGTATGTTTGTGTATGTATGTATATTTAAATTAATATATGTACATATCTATAGTGCACATACCCATAATTAGTATACACACTAGGGTGGTTCAAAAATACACAGTGAAATTAACTTATGGGAGTTTTCTCGCTCTCACCCACAAAACCGAAGAATATAGAAAATAAGGAGACCCCTATTTTTTTATTTTGCAATCGGTTTTATATAGGCGGAAATAAATAGTTTCTTAAAATTGCTATGAAATTGCTAAAAAAACAAGAAAATTTCACTTTTGAAATCTTCAAAAATTAAATTATGATATATATTTAACTCTAAATTTTTACTATTTTTTACCCGCTTTCAAAAAAGGAGGAGGTTATCAGTTCGTCGGAATTTTATTTTTTTTATTTTTTTTTATGTATGTTACCGTATAACTTTTTGACCACGTCAACCGATTTCGATAATTCTTTCCTTCTGCATCGGAAAAGTAGTGTCTCAGAGGTGGTCCCATACTAATCTGGTTAAGATCCGATCAGCGGATCATGAGATATATATATATATATTTTTTTTTTATAAGAGTCGGTTTTTTTTTTGCTAAAAATTACTTGTTTCATAACGTCAGTGATGTGGTTCCGAACACGTTAAGTAACACACTCTGGCATACAAGAGATAATATTATAGGTTATGAAAAAGTATTTATTTGTGTTTTGAGGGTCTATGAGGGAAAATAATTTTATTCGTTCAAAATATATTTGTTTTTAACGATTTTATAGCAATTATGTGAAAAAGTGTATGTATTATATACATGCATATGTGGAAAGCTTCAAAGCCCCGCCGAAACGCTTAAATATTAACCGGTTTCAAAATAAAAAATACGTATTTTCGTATTTCGATATTTCTGGAAAGAAAAACTTTGGAATTCCCTAATGTGCACACATTTATAGCATACATTAGGGTGATTCAGAATTTTTTTTTTTATCGAAAAATGACTTTTGACGCTTTTTGTAGAGTGTTCAATTCTCTATAAAAATAAAAATGTTTCGATAAGCCAACTCGGTTAGAAGTTATTCGAGGTCAAAGTTGAAAGAATGGTGAATTCGACTTTGACCTCGAATAACTTTTGTACCGAATTGACTTATCGAAAAATGACTTTAGACCTTTTTTGTATATGTTCAATTTTCTACAAAAATACTCCAAGATCTTTACAGTACAACGTAGCGTTCGTTAAATATAAAAACCAGAAGTTAAAAATTAAAAATAATTTTTCCTGTTTCATTCTTATGGGAAATCGAAAAGTAGGATGCGTACATTCTTAATATTAATATTAAGGGCTCATATTTTCTGAGACTTATTTTGGCGTCTAAATGAAGCTTTTGAGCATGGTTTCGAGGAATAAAATATTTTTTTTTTCTGAATCACCCTAATATACATATATACATATGCACATATAGTGAAATACATATAACCAACAAGCTAGTCTGCTTAAGTTGTCTGGTAAGCTAAACCGCCAAGCTGCGACTCAAATTTGCAAGCTCATGAATGCGATCATTACAAGTTGTCCAAGTTGTGCTAATACGCTGCGCCGCTATTCATTCAGTTGTTCGCGAGCGTTTAAACTAGTTGGACGGACCAACTAAAATTGTTTTGCAAATTGTTTCATAAACATAACTGCCCGAGTAAAATTGCGAATTTTGTTTTGCTTTTTTGTTTTTGTTTTCATTTGAGTTGTACGCTAAACGGAAAAATATAAAAGCAAATTACATACATAAATATCAAGGAAAATTATAGGTATTAAAAAAACAACAACGACAATCATAAATACAAGGCATTCAGTTGAAGGCAATCTTACAAATAAATAAACACCACAAATAAAAGAAACCTTCATAATGACAACAAAACCGACCAGCTTTTGCTACAAATTCACTTTTGTTTGGATAGCTGTTGTGTTGTTGTTGGTATTGCAATGTTGTAACTGCGCTAACGGCTCGCCGATGTTGTACAAGAAAAATCCACAACACAAATATGAAGCAGGTGATGGAGAAGTATTTTCAATGATGTTTTAATTGAAATGCACTTATGTAGTTCTTTGATTAATTTGCTTCAAGTTTGCTGAGTTTTAATACAAAATTTTATAAATATTATAATTACATGCATAAATTATTTTCCGCAAAAATAATAAAGTAATTAAAGAAATAATGAAAGCAGCACAAAAAACAGACCCCGCTAAACTTGAATCTGCCTTTCGGTTTCTCTTCAGGAACCGAGTTTTATATGTACTTATTGGCATCGGAAAAGCTTTGTGCACCTTGTATGTATAGTTTTTTTAGACGGCTTTTTGTTGAGCAACACGAAAAATCTGTTTTTTTTCTTTATGGGCGAGCTTTCGTGAATAATATAAAAATAATCGTAAAAACTTGTTGTGGCTGTAATCGAATAGCACCCAAAATAAAGAGGCCAAAAATCAACCAATTCAGATAGGCGCTTAAAATCGTATCCACATGCGTCTTAGAACCTTAAAAGACATTGGTTTGAAAATCAGCGAAATCGGCCCACAACCACACCCATGAAATTTTTTAGTGCAAAGTGCAGAAAAAGTAGCAGTTTCGAATAAAATCAATTCCCCTGTTCCAGTTAACAAATATTACATAATAATAGAAAAACTAAACAAGTAAGAAAGTGTAAGTTCGGGCGGAGCCGAACATTAAATACCCGGCGCAAGTATTAAATATATGTTTTGTCACCCTTCCGAAACCTTCCGCTAGATGGTAAGCCGAGGTGTATCAATTTTGAGTAAATTAGCGTCCTTCAATTTCGAAATATTGAAGTTTCAAGCATTTCTTAAATTTACCGTTATATGAGAATCGGCCGTTATTTTAGTCCGATTTCAATAATTTTCAACGTTTTGCTTACACGTGGCAAGTACAATAACCATACCGAGTTTGGTACAAATTGGTAGAACGGTTAC
>NW_016158013.1:52420-80170 GCF_001687245.7 Rhagoletis zephyria
TCAATACCAACCTACCTTGGATTAAGGGAAACCTACATACCAAATTTCGTTGAGATATCTCAATTTTTGCTCGAGTTATCGTGTACACGGACAGACGGACGGACAGACAGACATGGCTTAATCGATTTCTTTTTTCATCCTGATCATTTATGTATACATTTGTCTATATCTATATCGATTCGTTTTGGCTGTTACAAACAACCGTTATGTGAACAAAATTAATATACCCTTGTGCACAAGTGCGCTCGGGTATAAAAAAATTAAATGATATAAAAAATTTTCACCAAAATCAATTTTTTTTTTAGTTTTTAGAAACGAACTCTTAGCCAATTGCATCTTGCTATACTAAAATTTTATGATCTATAAAACCGCATCCCAAAATTTTTTCTAAAGACTCAAAATAAAATTTAATTTCGGTATTTTTTTTATAGATAACATTTCAAATTTTTTCTGTTTTAGGGGAGCCCTGAAATTGTATCCAACTGGGTTTTATTATTTCTAATTTATTAATTGGAACAGGAGAATCGATTGTCTTCAAAATTGCAATTTGTTTCTGCACTTTGCACTAAAAAAAATTTAATATAAACAAATACAAATTCTAAAATCGAGCTTAACTGGTCTCTTGCTATTTTTAAAAGCTTTTATTTAAACAAAAGTGAATAAAATAAATATTAAATGTAAGCTATGACTTTTGCCCATCTACGAGTATAAGAAAATTTGCGGATACCATCTCTAAAGCAGTGCTCATCTTTTGAGATGGTCCAATTTTAAACCCAATATTGATACCGTCGTAAGAATAAAAGAGGTCTCCAGAAAAGGCTCACTGCATGCACCGAAATAAATATTAATCGGAGGGACCGAAATAAATATTCTGGACTATCGCTAAATCCATAGTAGTCTGATTTTTCGTGAAGTTTACGAAAATGCTATCACTGAATCCGAATAGCTACGAACGTAGTATATGCATTGAATGCATACGTGTTCAGCTGCGTCCTACTGCCGGCCTTCCAAGTACTTTTCCACTGGTAAAACAAGCAATTCATTGGTCAATATGACGGAAAATCAACTTTCCATGACTATTCGTTCACCCTTGTTGTTCGTTTTTTCTCAATCCATGTCCATAGCCTTGAAGATTGCAAATACCTCAGATTCAAATACGAAGAAGTGAAGATTGTATGAGCTGTACAACGATATAGACATAGCGTAGCTTTCTTAAAATTCATCGGGTGTGCAGGCTATGTCATGACGTTCGAATGGCCAGCAACGCTCCAACTCTGAAAGTATTCACCGCGAGTCGCTGGTAACAGAGGAAGAGGAAGGCGTTGGAAAGACCAGATCGAGAAGGACTTGGCTTCACTTGGCATTTACAATTGACACAGAAAAGAAACGATTGGCGTGCTGTTTTGGACTCGGCTAAAATCGCTTAGGCGATTACAGCGCCAATAAAGAAGAAGAGAGAAGATGATTGTTCTCGTTACTTTCGATATAGACTCCAGTTCCTGAGTCTAGAACAGATAAGCCAACATTCAGCCTCAAAGCCAAAAAGACATTCAAATCTAAATATTTATGACTTAAATACCTCCCCTTGTATGAAAGTATTCGATAAATTACGGCAGGTTTATCATTATAATAATAATAATAATAGATTGGCGCTTACACATATGTTAGTGTTTGGCCGAGCTTCTCCTCCGATTTGTGGCGTGCGCCTTGATGTTGTCACACAAAGCGGAGGGACCTACAGTTTTACGCCGACTCCGAACGGCGATTGTATTTTTATGAGAAGCTGTTTTTCATGGCAGAAATACACTCGGAGGTTTGCCATTGCCTGCCGAGGGACGACCGCTGTTAAGAAAAAACCTTTTTCTATATTTTTGAGATATTGCTTTGACCAGGGTTTGAACCCAGGCAGCGCACTGCTTACCACTACACCACAGCGGCCGACAGGTTTATCATTGCATCCAGAAAAAAGCTCCCGTTCAGGATCGTTCGTTGATGCGTAGCTGATTATGGGTCTCCTCGAGCGATGTAAATCCACCGGATTCCTATAGATGACACACCCTACGTTTCACCAAAGATTCGCTTACATTGCCAGAATGCTGTTAAGGCTTTGGCGATACTTTATTCAACCGAAATATTTTACTTCGGAAGAAATCTGAATAGTGATTCCTTTAAGGGCGGGGAGAGCAAAGCCTTTCAACCCTTCCTTTGCAGTGAAGAGCACAACACTAGTTTTGCTTGGGTTAGCGTGCAACTCACTTTCACTAAAGCCAAGTGTCAATTATGTTCAGTGATTTTTGCGCTTTCCTGCTAAGAACTGACCGACGAAGGCATGTTAAGAGCCAGGCCACATCATCTGCATAAGCCTGGGCGTATATATTACCAAGCACCAGTTGGATGCGGCAGCCGTCATTTTTAGTTCCAACTAAAATAAGTTTTATTTTTTCATTCTCATCTTTCTCAAAAACTAGTGACAAGAACTGAGATTGGTAATAATGGCGTGATCGATAATATACCGTTATTTGCAACTAACCAATTTCAAGTAATTTCTTTGGCGTCGAATAATGTGCTAAAATAAGTTCAAATCAAATACTTACTTATTTAGTAAAAGAAAAAACATTGTCTAAATTATGTGTATGCAAAATAGTTTTTTTCGCTCGCACTTAAACATTCGAAGTGAGAATAATCGAAGAACTACGCATGAAACTACAAAATAAAAACTGGTGCTATTATTAACAGCTTCTAAATAATCTCGATTCAAACTTCTTTCCAAGCAGATCTTGTACCCGTTTCTTCGACCGTCATACCGCTCACGGTGCTCGAGGTCAGCTATGGACTTGGCGGCAAGCCCAGTGAGGAGTACAAGCAGGCCTATCTGAAGAAACTGCGTAAGAAGGTGCAACTCAAACAGCATTTAAAGCAACAACAACAACCTGATGTAGACGATGCTGAGTTAGCTGATCCCGATACGCTCATAACAAGTGAGTGTATTAGTTAGAAGTGAATAAAAAACACAAAAACAAAGCAGTCAAGTGTTGCTATGTAATAGAATACATAGACGATGATAAAGTTATGGGTAACAAAATAAATTGACTATGAAGAAGAAGTGTGTATGCAGTAAAGTTTAGATATCAAAATGTGCTTCTTTAATTTGAGCTATAAGTTTCAAGTACACAACGACAGAGCTGGGGTTGGGTTGACGTCAGGGCGTATGCGTGACATTTAAAATTGCTGTATGTATGGTACTTGTGCCCACGCAGTGTCTGCTCGTGATTATACTAGAAAAAAAAACAATAAAGAATAGAAATATAAAATCCAAGAAGATACGAATTTGCAAAGTATTGTTAAAATAAAGCAATAAAATAAAATAAAATAAAAAAGTTTATCACCGGCTGCATTGCTGCAGAAATCAAAAGTTAAACAGGTTTACCATGCCACACAATTGCTTCAATTTGTTACCGAACTACATGCCAGTTCGATATTTAGTCAAAATTTTGCTGAATACAGGTTTCGTGTAGATAACGTGAGATTAGTATTTGTTTTTCTTTTTGCGCATTCATTTAATGACTTTGACGTTAAAGTTTGTACAAGTTGCATTTAAGTGCTCTTTTTTAGTGTTTTTGTGTGTTTGTATGTAGGCATAAAAAACATGCTTTGGAAGTCAATTTTTTTCGTGGTGATACCCGTTTTGTTTTTTGTTTTTCATATTTCATTTGCGCCATACTTCAGTTCATAGTCCAGCTTGACTTTTACATTTTTGGTCTATTTGCAGTCAAAAAGAAACATAACGACACCAATAAAGCCAAAGTCAAGGGCATCGAAAGCAATTGAAGATGACATCGATGACAGTTGGCGCGCGCAGGGGCCATGGCTATGGTTGGGACGACATTTGCTACTACTATTTCTACAGTAATAACAACAACAACAACAACAATTAAAAGCAGTAACACAAACAGTGAAGGCAGCTTTAGCAACGAACGATGAGAAAGACAGACAGCGTTTTAGATGACGTTTTGCGTTCATCCGGATTTTTTCGTGGAGGTGTTCATATTTTTAAGTGCATTGCCTGCTACTTCCATTCCACCAAGATGTTTGCAGTAGTCATCGATGATGTCACTATGCTTCGACACCGTTTTAGTTTACTAAATACTGAGAACAAAAAAAAAAAAATACAATAACAGCTTGCGTTCTCACTCAACCTGCACTTCTAAATCGAGCCAATGTACAACTAACCACTTTTGCTGCTTTTGCTAACTCGATGATGTTTTTTGGACATAATCGTTTTTCCTGTCACTGCCAAATACAAGCACTCATGCACACGCACACACCTTTGTATATACTAACATTCATATATTTCTATACAATATTGTAAGCTATTGAAATCCATTGAAATCCACTTGACTTCACGGAGGCATTCAAATATCTACTGCGAACACCAATTAAGTACTAAGCAGAAGATGTGGATGTACATTAGGGTGGCCCAAATTTTTTTCCTCCCGCCACCCCCAGATCTGAAGAATATCAAAAATAAGGAGACACCTATTTTTTATTTTGAAATCGATTAATATTTACCCGTGCCGCCGGGGCTTAGAAGTTTCCCATATATTTTACATAGGGAAAGTACACTTTTTCGTAAAATTGCTATAAAATCGTTGAAAATAAATATTTTTTGATCTAACAAGACTAAGTATTTCCCTTCAGTAGTCTAAAAAAATAACACTATAATGCTTATTTAACTTAAAAAATTTACTTAATGTGTTTTAATAACCGATAATTCTAACTGTTATGCATATACAAAAATTAGTTGTTTTATGTATTCATAGCCACATCACGCACGAACAGCTCAATGGATGTGTTTAATTTTTTTTTGCATTCTACTCGATGTTTTCTGTAGGTTTATCGCAAACAATTTTGAAGAATAGGGTTGCCAGATATTTGTTAATATAAAATTATTTAAAGGTCAATAAAATATTTAAGTTTCTTCATCAAAACTAAAAGCCTTCGAAGATATTTAAATTTTTTTTAACTAGGTAGACAACTTAAAAAAAAAATGGAACAGTCATTAAAAATTTAAGCTTATTTAATACCACAATATAGGTATCACACGACGGGTGTGCGCATAAGCTTTGGACTAACATGTTTTTAAATATGATTGCCACCCATCTGTTAACTGAGATGAGTTAAGTATGTAGGTGAAGTGAAATGATGCAATATGCATTTTTACACATTCGATAGTTTGACATGGTAGCGACGATATATCGCACTCCATTTAATTTTTTTTTTTTAATTTTTAAGTCAAATAAGCATCATAACACTATGATAGTCTTATTCGACCAAAAAGTAATTATTTTTAACGATTTTATAGCAATTCTACGAAAAAATGTATTTTCCCCATATAAAATACGGCGGCACGGATTTCAAAATAAAAAAATACGTGTCTCCTTATTTTTGATATTCTTGCGTTTTCGGGGGTGGCAGCAGGAAAAGTCAAAAAAGTTGATTTTCCTATGTATTTTTGGGCCACCCTAATGTACATACATATATGCGCGTATATGTATGTATGCATGTATTGTATATACCATACTTTATAAAAGGAATTATGAAAATCACTTAAAGTCGGAACAATGAAACTACAATATGAACGCATAGAAGAGCGTAAACAAATCCCAAACCATTAATTTGTGTCATTTGTGAAATTTTATCCTAGCTTTAGACAGCCATTTCTTTTTATATAAATACATATGTTTACATAAATAAATATACGTTTGTATAAAGGAGCACAATAGTGGCTCGCTTGTTTGTACCATATTTGTAACTATAACTATGTACATACATATATACATACTTATGTACACACAACACAACACATATTGTACATACATAGATATTATCTTTTTTGTCATTTGCAATAAATACTCATATACAGATATTTTTATTATTTTGCTAAAATTGTTTTGTCATTTTTTGTGTCGTCTTTGACACTGATGTATCATCGGTTATATGCACAGAAAATAGGAGAAAAGCTATGCGCTGTTTCACGTTGAGCATCATTCGACATGTCGTGTCTGGTTAACGAATAATTTAGTAATCGTGTTGGTAATAAGTTTCTTCCTCCATTTACATTTTTTTATCGCATCGCATATGGTAAATGACCTTAAATGGTAAATGACCTTAAAGGGATTTGGCATAGAATTTTGCGTATGTATTTATTAACCGATGGCACATTTTTGTTAGACAAGTTACCATATGTGTTTTTGGGTTTAGTGCAAAAAAAATTAAATATGTCAGAAAATCAACTTTGGAAACCCGAAATGGGCGAAGTCAACTGGCAAAGCTGGCAATATTTTAAAATATGGTAATGCACATGAGTCACAGACTGCCGAAGCCACTTGCATACACATACATATGTGTGTATATACTTATGTATAGGTAAATTAAAGTGCCTTCCCTGGTGAAAAAAATTATCAATTGATAAAAAATAACCAACTTGTAGGTAGCTTTTTTGCGGAATTTCTATTAAATATATAACTTGCAGTTTACTACAAAATGCTTACTTGAAACTACATAAGTGAAAAGCAATGCAGGAGTAATGCAGAACATCAAGGCGTACGCCACAAATCGGAGGAGTAGCACTTTCAAGCACTAAGCATATACATATGTATATACGGGAAGCGCCATCTGTAATAATACATATTTTTGCACTGCTAATTCCTTTAAATAATGAACCCATTTTTCGCCGTATGATTTTTAACACCTACTTTAAATGAGATTTGTGAAAATTAGATTAAGAAAAAAGGGGAAGATACAAGTAATTTTAAGCAAAAAAAACCATTGCTTATATAACAAAGACATACCCATTATGTTATTCGTTGTGTACCGTATTTTTGTCCATGATCCAAATATTAGAACTAAATCAAATTAACACCTCCAAGGTATCTCATTTCCAATAAAGAAGATTTGTAGAATTCGGTCAACGTTGTCAAAAGCCATATCCAAGTATCGTCTATATACTTACACCTGCGTTCAACTAATTAGAAACGTAATTCGAAATGATAGTGTTTGATATTTAGTTCAATCTGTAACAAAAACCACAATAATAAAAGTTTCAAAGCTTGCAAAAATTGCAAAAGAAATTAATCAAGCTTCAAAAAATTGTCAACAAAATTTCCAAATTTTTAATCAGAATATATAGAAAAGTTTCGGGTATGCAGTTCTGTAGCCCATTCAATTGTAGTCTAAGAAAGTGCAAGCCTCAAATCGTTAAAAATTACCCTTGATTTTTTAGATTTTTTTTGTGCAGGGTGTTGCGCATTTTCTTCCATATAACACATGATAAAATTTTTTTTATAAGAAAAAAAATCCGCAGCACCTTGCACAAAAAAAAATTCTAAAAAAAAAAATTTTGACTTGAAATACTCCGGTTCTAGTTCAGTTCTCAGTTCCTGCTACTCTAACGTATATCAGTAATTTAAGGCTCGCTTTTCTTAGGAAATACATATTTTGATTATTTCAGTAGAACTATTTAAAACCAATTTTATTGCCACTTCTATCTTTTGACATATTTTGAGCAAATCATAGGAAAACATAGAATAAGATTTATAGCATGTTATGGCTCTGAAGCATAAAACCATCACTCTGCCGTCACCCTTGCGCTTTGTGGTAAATACTTCTTCCTTAAATAACTTATTCTGAAAATCTTAGGTTAAGAAAAACTTCTAACGAGTGGAGCACAACGGACTTCATATTCATGGTTCAGTGCATCAAAATAAATGAGGAAAGAATAGTCTGATTCTCGAACTCCGACACTTTTTTCTGTGGCTGTTTAATATTTATATTCATACATTATTTATTTTGTTTACTTTCTTTTATCGTTATTTTATTTAGCTAATTTTCTTGTATTTTGCTTTATGTTAATTAACTTTATATTTTATTTTAGTATATTATTTTGTATTTTTCTTAATTTTTGTTTCCCATGTTTGTGGTTAGTTGTTCGGAGTTATAAATCCCCTATAATTCAAATACATACCTACTGTGCCTCAAGCCAGCTACTTCTTTATACATATAATAAAATTGTAGCAGGCCGATGTCTGTACATTATAGATATTAAAGAAAAAATAATATGGGGTGTCTTTATTAGAACTACAGAAGCCAAATAAACATTTGTTTTAGAATTGTTAGAAGGCTTACAGCCGCAAATAGTTTTTGTTGAAGGTTGCCACCTATTTGGAAATTCGAATTTAATTTAATTTATAATACAAATTGAATATTGCAATATGGGTATCCAACTGAAGAGGTTTAGGAAAGATTACTGCCGGTAATATGTTTGAGGAGGGTTGCCACCTGTTTGAAAGATTTTATTAAATTAAATTGTTAAAATAAATGAAATGCTACAATACGGGTGTCAAACAGCACAAAAATACTTTTAAGGCGCAGTGAAGTACGCCGGGTATAAACTTAAAGACAGTTTTTTCAATGCGCTTCCTGATTTAAGAAAACTCTATGTAGATAAATTGCAGTGAGTGGTCTCTGCTTCGAAGATTAAATGTGACTAAAATCTATAAGCCGGCGATGGAAAAATTTGGTACATTTATACACATAAAAACACATATATACTTACATATATATGTGCCATACATATATACTCGTAACAGCGATAAAAGTTGTATTGTAACACTTCGCACAACTTTCCTTTCGATAAACGATTTATTTCGTGTTACTTAATAAGGAGGCAAAGATACCATGCCGACAACCTAATTGCTACAATGAAAACAAAATAAAATACATACAGTTGAAGTCATTGACCTCAGAAACTTTTTATGTTCGGGCGTATGCGTAACGTCGCAAATATTTAAGTAAAAGTTTCGATTTTGATGAATGAGGATTTACAGCTGCGTGAAAACCCAAATAAATTACAATATTTTTGCTGCTATGGTGCTTTTGTAACCTCGAGTATTAGAACTTTCACAAATGAATATGACTTATGGCCATTTTCATTTACAGGATATATTTAAACTACAAAGTCGCACTCAGCGTATGTAAACAAGCACCGGGAAGCTTATTAACATACTTTGCACCTCAAATGTAAAAGAATGAGAAAGGAATTCGATTAAATACGTATGTATGTATATGTAGTATGTGTGCTTTTTTCCGACATTTTTTCTTTATATCCATCGTTAAGGCCATAAACACCCCTCTACTCTCAGCGAAAAATACTGCTGTTAGCATACACTTACATACATATGCACATCTGCACCTACACACTTGCAAGTGTTTATTTTTTTCATATTCGTAGCCAAAGAAATTAATGTAATAAAAATTTCTCTGCCATAAAATGTCAAACGCCATAGTAAAAACTTATCTCACCTTGTCTCTCACACTGGCTTCCTCACGTAAATTTCAACTTCCATAAAACATTTTATACCATTCCCCACAGCCACAAATGCGCATTGCGTTTGCCTTTCGCGCTTTTGATACTTGAACGGTTCTTCCTCTTGATTTGACTTATTGTTGGTTGCAGTTGTCATAAACTTGTATGACATTTTTTTTGCACCCTGTAATTGAGGTAATTTTATGGCCACTTATCATCGCCCTCTTTCAGACTCTCAATCACCGTTAAGTGGCCATCAGTGCCGCAATTGATATTCGCTATTTTGGTAAAAGTTTTCACGCCACACGTATTTAAAGTCGCATTACAACGAAAAAAAAGTTAAGTAGATTACTTGTGAAAAGATTTATGTCATTTTCATATGAATTCGTTGCCAAAGAGTAGGCGGACTCATAACCTATGTTTAAAAGAATGTGTTCTGAATCATAATATCTTTTCGATGCTATATATAGTCCTCCACTATTTTCCTACAGTTTATAAATAGCTGACAAGGCGAATGTTCGAGATAATTATGCTTTTATTGTAAATTGAGAAAATTATTTAATTTAAATTTCATTGATATTTTTCCGTGAAACGATGGTAAAGAAAATTGTAAAAGGGTGACTAAGTTATTTATGTTTTCTTGAAAATTACATACAAAGTTGCTTGAAATTTAATAGATTTTTCAATATATGTATTTATGTATATATAAACTATTTTAATAATGGTCTTTAGATGTGGTTTCAACGCCGACCGTATAACCCTTGCTTGACATTTGTGAAAGTGGAACATCAGATTCGAAACATTTTCTACAGCTTTGTTGTCTCTTTCGTTCTACACTTCACAGGTGCTTTTTCGCATTTAAAAAAATCTAAAATATCAAAAATTGTACGTTCCGAGACAAGCAAGGCTTGCAAGACCAGCACTAGCATGATAAGCACGACTAGAAAAATGGTGAAAATGAAGGTGAATGAAGTGATGGAAAATGAAGTTAATGATAGAAAAACGGCGAAAAATTAGTGAAAAACGGTGGACGAATTGTTTTGAAAATGGTGATGTCCAAGTTGAGCAACTCGAGCAGTTGCGAAAGTTGAGCGATTCGAGTCACCTCACCTGGTTAAAGGAGGGTGCTCACGAGCGAGGCGAGTAAGACGTGCGAGACGAGCAAGGCGAGAAGATGGCTGAATGTATGCAAGTTGAGCAACTCGAGCCGTTGCGAAAGTCGAGCGAGTTCGAGCGACCTCCCTGCATTGTGCTTGGGGAGGAGCGGTGAAGAGCGAGGCCAATAAGACGAGTGAGACGAGAAAGATGGGTATGAAGTGTGCACGTTGAATTGGAGATGAGTGTGTAATTAAGTAGTCGAGTAAGTTGTGCCGTTGTGAGTCAAGCAAGTTAAGTATGTCAGGGTGAGTCGAACAAGTCGGGAAAATCTCGCTGGTGACCATTACTCTGGGTTTGTTCATGATGCGGCCCCTCGGGGAGTATCGTGGTGGCTGTGGTTTAAACCCAAGTTCGGGTAGAACCAGAAATGGTTCAATGTGGAGTTGCTTTGCAAGCTCATCAAGGCATTGAATTGATCCGTTGTGCTTTGGAGCACCGTGATGTCAGGTCATTTTGGCAGATAGTCACGTTAAGCACCGACACATCTGCACTCGTGGCGCCAAAAGCATCTGACCACTGATATACGCTCTGGTTCTTAACTATAAAGTTCTTTGTTAAGGCTGGCCATCACACCAGCGCTTTATATGAAAGTACATAGTGGCCAAGCTATAGCCGAAGTATACACCCAGTTTCTGATGGTGGCTTCGATGGCCGAAGAGGGTACTGCTAAAATTAGTTGCGGAACGAGGAATGCCTGGTCTGAGCCAACTCTGGCCAAATGTTCTGATGTCTCATTACCAGGTACTCCCGAGTGACCTGCCAACAAAATTTTGTCGAGACTTGCATTGCCGAACTAGTGTAGAAGTTGTTAGAGGGCTGGCCAACGCCTTTAGTGCAGCTTGGCTATCACTGCAGACACATAAACTCTTTCCCCTCTACCTATTTTCCGCCTCGTAGTCCATGGTCTTGAGGATTGCAAATACCTCAGCCTAGAACACCGAAGCATACTCCACAAGAGAAAAGTGAAGCTTGTCCCCATTAACTTCGATAAAGACCGCATAATTACAAAACAAATTTCTTCATCAAATTGGTCAAGTCGTTTAGCGAAATATTGCGAACATACGCGCCATGTAATTTTTATCTAAAGATTTTCCATTGACAACAGAAATTTAAAATACATATGTATGTACATAAATGTGTGATGGTTTAACATAACAAACTAAATAAGCGATTGACATGTTCCAGTGCTCCACACTTGTTTGAAATGTATATAAATATGCCAAGGGGCTTTTGGAAAATAGACACAGAAATTCTTGCCGCAATGTCTTTTACGTGAGACATCAAAGAAGATTGCTTTTGTGCCTACCACAACGATTAAAATTGCCCTTGGGACTTGACAATCGGCTGAATTATTTGCCCTCAAGTACTTCTCAGTTATGTAGTACATACATATATGCGCGGTGGTGAACTACACAGTGAGGGTGTACATATTTTGTGTAGCTGGGTATTAGACAGGAAGCAATTGCCTTTACCGATAGCTTAACAATGTTATCAGCGCGCTGAAAGTATGAGCCATAAAGCTGATTGCAAGTGTTTCCGCTTTAAATTTTCCGTAATGATGATAATAGCAAAAAGCCAACACAGATAATAGAGTTAAAAAGAGGACGGGGGAATAATAATGGAGTGGAAGTACATAAAAATAGTACACTTAAGCATTTCAAAATGCTTGTCGTCTAAATAATTATGTATAAACGTACATATATATTTTATAATATGTATGTATGTATGTATGAAGCCACTCACGTTTAATAAAATCTTTTAAAGTGACTTTAACTTCAAGAATATCTATAGCTAGATCGAATTCCCCACAACCATACGTTCGCCTTGACACTAGATAAAAATAGAAGCAGACTTGTATGTGAGCCGCTTATTTTGAAAGTCCCATAAGTCATTTCATGCAGCATGACTGCAGTGATCATTTACCTGTACCCGAACGCGTTTGTTATTCGTTCAACTTCATTAGCAAAAGGTAAAAAGCTTTGTCACGAATTTACTACGCACGACAGATGCATTCGGTTAAAAATAATCGACCATTTAAGCACAAGAACTGGAACTGACTTATGTCACTTTCAAAATAAACGGCTCATAAAAAGACAAGGACGCACAGAATATACTTAAATAAATATAACCATATAAACCTATTTGGAAGAAAAGCTTTAAAAGCGAAAATATCTAAACATTCATTGAAGTTTCATGGCATTTGACGAACGCGTTTGCCAACTATGTTGATAACAAAAGCAACGAAGAGCANCGCAGTAGTTGCGGAAGGCAAAGTAAATACTCTACGCGTGTTGCTATTGATCGGTAGTTTATGTACGCTTGCTGAAACTGGTTTATGCTTACTCATACTTGACCCGAACGATGAAAGTAGGGGATGGAAAGTATTTGCGCGACGATCGGATGTCTTGTTGGGCCGTTTAAATGGAATTGCGCTGGAGTCTAGTATGTACATATACCAGGCAAAGAGTCAGAGCAGCAAAGCGGATGTGTCAATAAAAATGAAAAGAAATACTATATGAAGGAAAAGTAAGGTATAGCCAGAGTACACAAGTAAGGAGACGAACCCTTAGTATATCTTAGAAAAAAGATTCTAAAAAAAAAACAACAACAAAAAAGGAAATTACTAGACAAAGATAATAAAGTGGATTGAATAATGAAATAAAATAAAAATGAGCGTTTACGATGTACATTAGATCGTACCAGAAAAAAAGTTCGACTTGCACTCCTTAGTCTGAAGTCTTTTTTTTTAAAGAAAATTTTGGAGAAAGTAAATTAAAGTTCGTCAAAAATTTGTAAAATATAAAGTTGTTTGACTATTCCAAAATAAATATTTAAACAAAATTTTGTATTGTCGAATGCAGGTGCCACCAATACCTTTGACTCAGCGGTGAACTTATTTTGTTTGTTTGTAAGGTGGTACGGTCTAACGTATATACAATCATATAAAGCAGTATGTATGCATCAATACATGCGCAAATCAAAAAAAAAAGCGAATATTTTTCCTTCTAAAACAAAAATAAGTTCCATCACCCACACGGCCCCTTCTTCGGTTCCTATTCCCCAAGCGTTTCAGTGGCTTCCATAAAAATATTTTGCCTAAATTTAAGGTCAATCGTCAGCAGCGATTTTTGACCAATTTTTCATGTAAATCTTATGTAACTAGATTATACAGGCCTGCGAAATTTTTTAGAAAAATTCTTCAAATTTTCACACATTTATTTTTTTTTTAACTTTTTGATATGAATATGTAAAAGGCTTCTGAATATGCAGTTTTATAAGCCATGAAATATTAGAGCACTTAAATATGCTATGATTTTTTAATATTTTTGTTTGCTGATATCTAGTCTTTTCCGGACTTTTCAATGTAAATATATAGTATATCGCTACCTAAAGGTAAAAAGGTTCCCAGTCCACTTATTTTCAAAATTTTGTTTTTGATGCAGAATGACAGGTAATGCCAAGCTCTACATATGTACATCGATTTTCCATATTTCCTGAACAATTAAAAAAAAAAATGGATTTGGCACCTTTTCACGTTTAGGTAATGATATTTTACGGAATAAAATGCGCAAGAACTTTTACAAACAAAATTACACAAAATTTTCATAATATACACTTTTTACATGTAAAAGACCACAAGCAAAAGAAACTCGAAATAAACGTGATTTTCCAAAGCCTTCAAACTTGCACTCAGAAGTGTTTTATAAATTCATTACAAAAAGTAAGAAAATTAAAAAAAAACATTTTTTTTTTGGTTTATTTTAACTATATGGGCATGGGCAATATTTTAATCAAAAATAAACGAAAAAGTTTTAATATTGAAAAAAAAACCATTTCGAAATTTTTGCTGCCCACTGTACATACACTAGTGGTCAGCTGATTAAGTTAAGTTACATTTTGACCAGTTTTGGCTATTTTGCTTTCAAACTGCGTACAAAAATTTTAAAAATTCAACAAACATTAACAATTGAACCTAGACATTTTAAATTTTTTGTTCAGTAATTTGTGTATGCAGCAGTAAAATTTAATGGGCTATAATTTTAGCAGAATAAAGTGCAAATTTAAACACGTTAGAAATTTGCGTTGTTGTGCATTTTCTTCCATATAAAATATGCTCGACAATGCTCGTTTGTCTAGCATCATCAGCAAAAAATTTATAAAAATCAACGGGACTTTCCAACGTCTCGAAATTTGCACTTTAACCTACTAAAATTGAATGGGCTATATACTGCTGCATACATCAAAAACTGAATAAAAAGTTTGCAATTTTTCGGTTTAATTGTTAATGTTTGTTGAAGTTTTAAAATTTTTGTACGCAGTTTGAAAGAAAAATTGCCAAAACTGATCAAAATGTAACTTAACTAAATCAGCTGACCGCAAGTGTATGTACATACAGTGGGGAGCGAAAATGTTTAATGAGCTACAAAACTGCGTACCTAAAATTTTCTAAAAATTCTTAATAAAAATTTTTAAATTTTTTGGTGTAATTGTTAAAGTTTGTAGAATTTTTGTAAGAAGTTTGAAATGCGGATTTATGTGGTGCTGGTTGCGTAATGTGTTAGAATGTTATAAAAAAAACAAATAAGCATTAAGTAAACAAAATAAAAACAGCCAAAACTGCTTCAAATTTAATTTAATTTAGAACAAAAAAAATTGTACCGGTTTTTTCTCTTGTTAAATTGTAAATTTTTTAAATATGCTGAAACACTTGCATTGACGATACATACTTATGTACATACAGTGGTCGAAATAATTATAGCCGCACCATACTTTGACAAGTTTTAACATATTTTTGTTGTTATTCAAAATTCACAAACAAAGTTTCGTAAAAATTTCTAACTTTTTTAATTAGATTTCCTAGAAAGATTCTGAGTGTGCAGTTTGGTAGCCGATTGAATTCTAGTACAACAAAGTACAAGTTTCAAATGGCTAAAAATTACGGTGGATGTCTTAGATATTTTTTTTTGTCCCATTTGCTTCCATATAACGAATACAAACAATGTATTTTTATATGGAAGGAAACCGAAACATACTGGAATGAACTATATTTTTATAAAAAAATAACCAAAATAAATAACAACAAAAATGATATGTTATAACTTGTCAAAATGTGGTGCGGCTATAATTATTTCGACCACTGTATGTGTGTACTACATTCAATACAATTCGAAATAAAACTCATTTATTAATCTGTCTTTCAATGGATTCATTTATTTCTGTCCACTTCCTTCTACGTTGATGAACTGGCGCATTGTGAAGCCCTTCGTAACCTTGGGTCGGCAAGTAAGAAATAATTCAATTAAGCCAATACTCGCAGATATTCTGCAAATGTTGTGTGTGTCCCGGCAGTTGTGTGCATAGTGACATTGAAGAGAGTTCCACAATTTTTTAATAAATAGGTAGATGTGCACTTCATACTAATAAATGAATTAAAGCTTATTAATTGAGAGAGCGTTGAACCAGATTCTTTATTGAACCAAACACTCTAAAATTACACGAAAAAACGCCGAGATACGTAAATGTAATTTTCGGTGGTTCAGGTCATTTTCCCTAGATATTTTCATTTAAAGTTTGCATTGCGAACGAAAAAACCGAAATTCCAACCCTAACATGAAAAATGTTACTCATACGCCATGTAGGAGTAAGGAAGCGTTCGGCCATGTACGTTATGGCGTATGAGTAACATTATTTCTTGCTCCTGTGTCATACAAAAATTTTGGAAATTTTTCATTTGCCCATTGAAAACTTATTTATTTATCCATCGATTTTCGTCCGTAGTAGCTTGATTTTTTGACAAAAGAACAGGCTTTACTACAAATGAAACCAATTCCCTGTTAAAGTTTGATTTTGAAGTGAAATTTCGTTAGCGGCGGTTGGTTGGTTGGGTGGGAGTAAATTGGAAAAATTAACGAAAATGCAACGGAAATGGTTGGGGCGGAAACAAGTGCTTCTTGAATGTATGTTATTAATTTAGCAAAAACTTGCTAATAAAAGGTTAAAGAATAACACTTAGAAAAGACCAATACAAGAATGAAAGTAAAGGTGAGTACCTACATAGATAAAGAAAAGGATAAAGGCAAAGGTAAAAATAAAAACAAAAACGAAGATGGGTAAAGATAAAGGCAAAAATGAAGACCAAGATAAATTTACATAAACACTTTACTTATGTATAAGGGCAAAGCTAAAGGGCAATATGTAGATGAAGAAAATGATAAACATAAAAGTAAAGACAAAGAGGAGGATGAGGATACCGATAAAAGTAAAGATAAAGATAGAGGAAGCAAGATTAAAATAAAGGTAATTATAGACGAAAAGATATAGATAGGGACACAGAGACTCAATCTGGGAACTATTTTGGGATTTTAGAGATTTTCGGGATACTCGAGACTGATCGATATAATAATCGACATTTTTATCGGTTTTGTTATCGATTTTGTTAACAATTATATTTATTTATTTATTATATTATATTTTTTTAATAATATTTTTATCGATTTTTTTTTCGATATTTTTATCGATTTTCCAATCAATTTCGCTACCAATAGTATTATCGATTTTGCTATAGAAATTGTTATCGAATTTGTCATCGATATTGCTGTTATAGATTTTGTTATCGATTAATTGTCGATTTTGTTATCGATTATTTATCAATGTTGTTATAGATTTTTTATCGATTTGGTTATCGATTACTTATCGATTTTGCTATCGATTATTTATCGATTTGGTTATTGATACTTTTTCGATTTTGTTATCGATTATTTATCGATTTTATTATCGATATTTTTATCTATTATCTTATCGATATTTTTATCGATTTTCGATATTTTGCTGGCTTTTGTTATCGATAGAATGTAGAGATAAAAATGAAGATAAAGTAAAACAATGAAAGAAATGTAGTTAGAACGAACAGGAGTAGAGGTAGGGATCTAGATAGAAAAGGCAAAAAAAAATAACCTTAAGCAAAAGCAGATGTACATATTTATGTATGTACATACATTGTATGTATGTGTGTACATATATTGGTTATGAGACAAAATAGATATGTAACGTAAGTTTCACTCCTCCAGTGTGGCCCAGGCGCACTTACTTTTTTTATAAAGAAATGAACATAAATTCGCTGACCTGGAAGAACGGTATTAAGTTAACGTGTTTCGGCGTTTTTTGTGTAATTTCAAAACTTGAGATTTTTCCTAGCGTGGTATTATTTTGAAGAAAAATGCACAATTGATATGAAATTGACCTAATGTCTATTTCCTTTTAGTCAATATACATATGTATTTCCGCATTGATGTTGTGTTTCCATCCCATTCATCGAATCGTTTGGGAAAAGCGATTGTTTTTATTTGCGATGTCTAGCAATAAGCATAGTTTCAGCCGCTCCGGCTTTGATCGAAATATTTCATAAACTCGTTGCGAATCACAGAGAANAGCGTTTTTGTGAAGCTCTAAAAATTACAACTACAACATTTGAACATAGCCCCCATACCTTAAGGTAAGACGTATTCTACGTCAAAAAATAGCCCGAAACGTTCGCTAATATAATGTTGCATACTTCCGTGCGCACACTGTGCTTGTTCAACAATTAGGCGAAGTAAGCAGAGAGCGCATGCGCAACGCGTTTAAACAGTGATTGTATTTAAACGTCGAGGTATGCCTTATAATAATGAAATCATAAACGTCTTACTTATCACCGCGCAGTTCCTAACGCTCTGCTAGAACTAACTAACAATTTACGTAATGTCTTTTGCGCTCGTCTCCTATAGTATTTGCTTGCATGCACAAACTTAAATGGCACATTCTCTCACACACATTCATATTTGTTTAGTAGACATTAGAAAAAGCGGCTGCTTGCTAGGCACAGATATTTGTCGCAAAATAACCATCATTATGACATGAGACGAGACAAGAGAACACTGCAAAGTGGAAGACAACCAAGGAAATGCCTGTTTGCTCGCATGTGTGCACAAAAATATTATTATCTTAATTTAAAATTGATGACATTCCAACATGAATGGAGGACAAACACACACACGCTGCAGGCATCACAAACATACAATTCCATATACATATATGTATGTATATAAATAAATGTTTCAGTCTACAAACTAAGGCATTTATATTAAGTTTATATGATGATAGCTATTGAATTAACCACAAGCTATTGAAGTATTTATTACACAAGTGTGTGAAACGATGCCCATGTCAGTCTGCATATACAGAAACATTAGGGGAGACTGTTACGCAATACGCACATATACATATATGTATGTACTTCAGTGCATGTGCAATACACACTCGTACTGCTGAATGGACGGTAAGCTGTCGGACGCATAGACAGATGTGAATCATTGATGCAGACAGTACTTAAAGCGAACTGGCAGTCGCACACAGGTTGTTGTGTGTTATATCAGTGAATAGGACCGGTAGGCGGCTTGTCAGTCCTTAAGTCACTCATTCATTCAGACACTTATTTGCGTAGACGAGACACAACATACGTAAGAGAGTCGACGTTTGCCACGTTGAGCGGACGGAAATCGCAAGTGGATGCTTTCTATGACTTCAACATACATACTTATGTATATTTTTACGTATGTACTTACATACATATTATGAAATGTAAATATTTGCATCTTCAAACATATATATATATATATATCTATGTGTGTGTGTGTGTATGCTACTTTAGTTTGCAACATCAAGTGCTAATAAAAGCGAGTGCTATCGCGCATCTAGTAGATATGTAGTTAGTGTGTTGATAAGTAGGTAATGGGAGCACTAGACCGTACCAGAAAAAATAGTTAGCCGTACATCTTCGAATGTTAAATATTTTTGCAACGCAATTTTGATTTTTTTTTGGCGGGACGTTGGGGTCGTTTTTTTAATTTTTCGTCATCTACAATTGGATCTCAAGGTATGAGACATCGCTGTTCGTGCATCAAGGAAACAATTTTTGTGCTCCAAGGTCCACTGACCTCAAGTAGTACCCTCTGAACTGGTCTCAATTCTTATCATTAATACAAAACCATTAAATACAAAAACAGGTATATATAGTTAGAGAATAGCAAGCCCTAACCACCAAAATAACGTAAGCGACATTTTTTCGAAATTTTGTTTTTGATGCAGAACTATTCCTAGAGCATCTAGATGCATTTTTGCATCAAAAAGAAAATTTATAAAAAAAATGTGCTTACATTATTTTGGCCGTAAGGGCTCGATATAATATTAAAAAAATAAAAAATATCTGCATTAATTGGCGATAAATCCTATGAATCGATTTATCCAAAAAATCTACAAATTTTTTTTTGAGTTATGGGCCTTTTAAAGATATGTAGGTGTTAAAAAAAAATTTAAAAAAGCGACCCTTAGGATCGGGGGAAAAAAATTCGAAATTATCTTGCAAAAATACCGCACCGGCCTAGTGCGCATACATACATACATACGTATTCATGTAGATAAGTGCTTGTTAGAGCAGAAGTACGGGAAATGTGCTTCCAATAATGCAATTATTTAAATATGCCGTGTCAGTTTATTTTGTTCTGAAACATTTATGTGTGTTAAGTGGGGATTTGCGGCACTTATGGACAGACAAGAGGAAGCAGACTTAAGATAAACACGCCTGTAGACTAGATTTGTGAGAGTGATATCTGACCGAATAATTAGTTAAGGGTTAAGTGAGGGAGAACTCACGTCTTAATTCTATAGAAAACTTTACGCATTTGAACATAAAGCCATGAGAGCCAGAGGAGCTAATCTACATTTTTCTTTTTTCAGTAATATGTGAAAGAAAGATCCATAAATAATAAATATGTACGGTATTTTACTAAAAAGTTCATTGCACCTACATGTGAGTAAGAGAGCGTACTTCGGGCTATTTGCTTTTGGTTATAGTAATGCAATTAAAGCTGTCTCTTATTTTTATTTTTTTCTTTTTGAAATATCAATTTGGCTACTCTGGCTCTTAAGGCCTCATAAAAGTATGTACATACATACATACATACACTGGCGATAAGAAGTGAGCGCATTGTGTTTTCTTAAATATATGCAACGTTTTTCAAGTTAAAAAATTTTTTTTTATAAAAATATGGTTGGTGCTTTAATCAAAACCACATAAGTCGAACTTTCAAACTTTATACAGAACTTAGAAAAATTCAACAAATTTGTGTCTAAGTTTTGGATTATTTAATGTGAATTTTTATAAAAATCCTTTGGAAAAAAAATCAATGAAAATCAACGCGTCTTTTTAACCGCTTAAAACTTACACTTGTTTCACTAGAATTACATAGCCGATCTATCTGCGTACCCAAAATTTTTCTAAACATTCATATTAAAATTTTAAAAATTTAGATGCAATTTTTTTGAATTTTTCTACGTTCTGTATGAAGTCTGAAAGTTTGACTTATATGGTTTTGATTAAAGCATGAACTATATTTTTATAAGAAAAAAAAAAATAAAAAATTTAACTTGAAAAACATTGCAAATATTAAACAAAAACACCATGCACTCACTGTTGATTGCCAGTGTATGTAGCTTATGTTTATAAAGCACTACTACTAATTGTCCCTATTGTGGTCCGCGTATACATATATGTATATAAAACGAAAGGTACATATTGTAGTTTTCTTCTGCTTAATGTGTGAATTTTAAATCTCTATTTGCTGCTAACTGCATTTTAGTTACCATAGTCGATATGTAAATTTGAACTACATTATGGTTTTGCATCAGAATACACACGTAACCGCTATTGGGAGTCCTGGACCTGACGTTAGCTCCCTTTGAGCCGGTGTCTTGAGCCTCGGTTGGAGTGTTTTAAACCTTCCTTCTCAGCTTATTGGTGCACACAGTTTTCTATTGATGAATCGCGTCCCATTGACCCGCCTCACAGTAATGTAAGAGGAATGAAATGGTATGTTTATTGCAGGACGCTGCAAGAAATGTTTCAATAACGAGTTGGGCGAAGGGTTCAACTTGGCGTACAGAAAAATGATTGAGAGCTCTTTTTCTCTGATTTTTCACACGGATAAGACCAAATCGCACTGGACAGAGGAACCATGAATCCTGGAGATAAAGACGATTTCTTGCTATTAATTCGGTTCCCCTGGCTTACCTGAATGACGACTTGAATAATTAGGCGGTGAGGTCTCTCACTTTCCGAGTAAGCCGTACCAGTAAGAACTTTTATGGCTTACGCATTCTTACTTATTCACTCCTTTCAATACTCCGGCATAATAACTGTTTAGGTACGGACATGCCGTGTTGCTGGCTTACACCTATATACAGGAGTTACTTAGACTGACACTAAGCCTTAAAGCTTTGAAGGGTGGTCAGATGAAATTTTATTACCAAAGCAAACAAGGTCTCTCATCTACGCCACAGTCCTAGTTCTGAACAATCTTTGGAAGCGTTCTTTGGAAGCGTTTGTCCCTAAGCCAGCATGCTCACTGCAAGGGAAGATCGGTAGAATAAGCTCTATATTCGGTTCTAACTGAGCATTGTTGATCAGTCGATACCTTCCTTGAAGCTTTGCAAAGGACTGCCCAAATGGAAGTCAATTGCAGACTTCGAGCCCGCCTACTCTTGCGCTTAACGCGATGCTAAACGCGAGGCGTTGGCTATTCGTTTGCTTTTAACTATGGAATTATAAAATCTTTAAGTTCAACCCGCTATCAGCCGGCTTTATCCTTAACCACTCATATTCCGTCAATGGATGATTAGACGAAGTGAGAACGGAGAAATCAAGGCCCTTAGAGTAGAGGAAGAGGTTTCTTCTCCGAGGAATTCTCCCAATAATTTCAAATTAAGGCTATAGGGCGCTGGCTCTTTGGGGTACTTGCCGAAAGGACTGGCTTACCCTTCAATAAATTCTGTCGCAGCTGTGGGAACCCGGGTTCCAAGACACTCGGCAATCCATAGCTGCAGAATATTTCAGAGTGCAGCCGCCTCTCATTAAATTAATTCATTAAAGCCGCCAAATGGCTGTAGGTTGCGCTCCAGCTGTGGAATCAAAATGGCAAAACTCGCTACTTGATCGTCACCAGGGTGACAAATGACTTAAACCAACCAACCATTCGATTGCTTCAAATCGAAAATTTTTCAATTTACCCAACTAAAATCAGTAAACTTTAGTTTAAAACGAAAGGGTAGTAGTAGTAGTGTGAAACTCAGCTCTTGTACACCAATCAATCTTAGCATTCGGCTGAAAAAAAAAAATAGATGTCATCCAAATGTCACTTCTGTGCATTTCAACGATAACGATGTTGTCGAAGGACATTTCCATTCCAACGCTTCATAGTTGCGAATGCAACACAGCAGGTGGCTGTCAACAACAGCGAAATCTTTTGCACAGTGTTGCGTTTAAAAGTATGTATATATGTGTGTGTATGTAACTGTTTGGGCATCTGTTGCAATATCAAAGCTTTATGTCCACATGTACATATAAATTCCCTCCAGTAATTCGAACTAACAGTAGCCTAGCCTTCAGATCTAGTCTCGTTTTAGAAGAGTTGCGATATGAAAAAATAATTTTTCATTTTGCATCGCTTGATATAAAAACTAATTTATGGTACATATTTACATACATACATACCGCTTCACTTGTTAAACTATATTTCGCGCGTAATACAAGTCTAAAACTTGTTGACAGCTGTACTCGGCCCATTATCATATGAAAACGGGTTCCTTAAAATTCTGATTACTTTCTAGTCCTTTTGTGAGTACTGAGGACTTTGAAGTACTCAGTATCTATATTTTTTTCAAATCGGGTACTGCCGATCCTTTTGAGAATCGAGTTCTGAGTACTTTTGGTATCGATACTGCCCAACACTAATATCGATGTTCTTTTTGCATTCCTATTTATAAATTTTTGCGTTCTTTCTTAGCTTTGCGAGCTTAATTTTACGAGCGCTGCCTGGACTTGCTTTAATAAAATTGCATCTACAGAAGCGGAATTCAAAACTTGTGGCAAACACTTAAAGACTTCGGGCAATACAACTAATTTGCGCGGCCATTTGCAAGAATTACACTACGGTGGCCAGATGCGCTGATTTAATCAGTACATGTGCTGACTTTTTTCTATTGTACTGATTTTTAAGAGCCCGAAATCAGTACGCAAAATCTACTGATTTTTTGAGTTTGTACTAATTTTTACATTTAATACTTTTGTAAATTGGTATAATTGACATTTACTTGAGGTTTACATGTTCAAAACAATGGTTTTTGACAACTCATACGTGTGAGCAGATTGAAAGCATTAATTAAATTTAAACCATTATTAAAAAGGTGTCAGCTTGCAATTGTTTCGTTTCCTGGATTTCGCAAAATAACAAACTGTTTGGATGCAACCCAACCCAACTTCACGATTTGCAGGTTTTACAGGATTTACAGGAAAAGCTGGTTTCGCTATTAATAAATCTTATGAAAGGTGGTGGTGAGTTAATCATATATTAAGTACACTGAGAAGATGACAATAAGAGATAAGTATTCAGTATTAGTATCAGTCAGTATTTCAAAATTAAAACGACTACTGCTACGGTGCAATGTAAGTTCTAAAAATTTGGAAAAGGTGCAAACTACCGACTCTTGGATATGATATATGTAGTTTTACTTTGATTTTTGATGTTCGACCACCTGTAATTTTACTTGCACATACACATTTAACACTATTAAATTTCATTCGTACTCGAAAATTCGTTTAGCGATAATTCGGTAATATACCTTTTAGTCAACATTTTAATGTGAATGTTGTATTTAATAAGCACACCAACTAAATATGTTTTAAATTTGTAGCTTAAAATATGCAAACAGATTCTGACTCGAGCTCGTCTTCTACTGAAACTGAATGGGCTACAAATTTTTTTTTATTTTCTCAATTCTTATAAATTTTCTAGAAAGTTTGAGACTTCAACTCACATTTTTTATAAAAAAATTAAATTAAGTAAGGAAAGAAAAAATTTTCAAAACCTGTCAATACATTTTATTACTATTTTCCTGAGCACAGCTGTACATACATACGTAATACCATTGATTTGTTTTGAGGTAATGAATTTTTGTATTGATAATACTATACGTATTTAAAAGTCTATAAGTTATTTTTTTTTGTAATTAATGCGCTGTAATTTGGTTGTTATATTGTTAATAATAAAAAATACGCTTAAATTGAGCTGATTTTTATGGCTCTGTACTGATTTTTGATCCCAACTGTACTGATTATGTCCCTAAGCAAACAAATATGAAATTTTTTTCAAATGTAGAAATAAGCAAGGATGACGCCCATGATTCCAGCCATTTAAACTAAAACTCGTGCACATTTGGAGCAGCACGCAAAAGGCGATGGCAAATTGATCTCGTGAACACGGTAATCCATTCAACCTGTGGAGTAGATGGTTTGAGAACAACCGATATTTTATTTGGTTTTGTTGATTAATTGCCTGTGGCGAAGACTTTTGTCCAGGTGAATAACCAGCTATTCTAATTTAATAAATTTTTTTTATAAACACTGAAGCCCTGTTTATCGAACACTTAATAGTTCTATATAATACTCTTGGTTTGGTTACGCCGTTATTGCTAATAAAACTAGACCAGTCATTTACCGCAAGGGTACTTAAATTCCGTAGTTTTTGTACATTTCGTGCTTGCGCTCTCTTTGACAATACTTTCCTTTTCGTCTGTGACTTTTTTTTAACACATTTGCTGTCACAAAATGAAGTTTTCAATGTACATACATCCTTATACATACATACATATGTGCAAAGACTCTCGCACGTCTACTGAGTCAGTTCTCAATATTATATTTTCTCTTTTATTTCTACTTTACTGTCTTAATGTTCATATGTACATATGTACATATTTGTAAGTGGCCATTGTGATTGCAGCAAATTCATGTGAGTTTGTCTAAATGAAAACGTCCTGCAATGAACAGAACTCGTCACCAACGTCATTCACCAACTTTTCAGGTATGACAAGTTTAGTGTTTTGTTATTTTTGTTGTTGCTGTTGTACAGCTGATGTGGTTTCCTTTGACAGTCTCGAATGCATTGTACGTATTAAACAATATAAAGATATTTGCTATTTACGCTTGCATATATCTGATATGCACTGCGGCAGCTTCAAGTATATACATATATAAATATTGCTGATAATATTGGTCGCGTTGCTGTTAGCATTGTGTCCGATGCCATGTTTATCTTTACTTTCACTTGTTTGTTGTCAGAACTTTGCAATTCCAGGAAATGCAGTACGCCTGCCAAAGTTAGAGTTCCTCAAAAAATATCTGGATTTCATTCTTCAGTTCGCACAAAGAAGCAACTTTAGTCTAAATAGTTACGTTAGTTAAATTTTTACAGAGTCCGCTAAGTATGTACATTGTACATAAATGGGTACTTCTTTTGTGAAATGCTTTAGTTGAAAAAAAAGCTTATTGAACAAGTTGGCGCTGCTTCGAGGAAGCATCCAAAGTTTACAAGATGAGACCCAATGATGATTATTCGACACATATTACAGGACTAATTGATCATTACAAGGGGTCCTCCCTCCTAAACTTCACAGATAAACCTTTTGAGGAGGGTCTCTCAGAATACCGAACAGTTTGCCTTAGCAAATCTAAAGTAATGTTCCACACGATTAGGTTTGGCAGGAATTAATCAATCACGCTAGGCCTTGTTTCCAAATCGGCAGCCACGCATTTTACCACGATGCCACCGTAGCTTGGTATAGAAGATATCTGTGCATACATAAATGTAATTTGAAAATATTACTACACAATTGAGAGGAAGTTCAGGTGCGCCCTGGCCAATTTTCAGCGCACCATCAGTGAGTTCTTCGGCCGATTGCCGTTTGGATGCGAGAGCATGTGCCACGTTGTCAGCAAAGACAACCACCCGAAAGCTCTACTTCTACAACTGCTTTAACAGCTCGCTGACACTCATGAACCACCAGAGAAGGACCCAACTTGTAAGGGTGTTTCTGTGGTCAACGCAGGAAGCAGGCGTACCATGAAGTCTCTACGAATGAAGGCTTTCTATGTTCACTTCACAATTGTAATCAAATCGATATCCACAAAGATTTCTTTTTTAATAGTCCGGTTTCCTACCTCGTCTCTCAGATACACCAAGAGAGCGGGGCTGCTCGCTATGATGCGTCTAAAGGCTCTGTTATGCATACTTGGCATTGCTTGAGAGTTGTCACATAAGGAATCTGTTAAATGAGCTTCGCGTGTAAGCGGTTACCCAACGCACAGCATTACATACGTAAAAGTCTGTTGGATTTTGATTTCTACGTAAAAATGGTATAGCAGTGCATGCAATGCCAAGTATGCATAACAGAGCCTTAACTCTGCTTAATTCGGTACACTCTTCAACGCTTTCGCAAAATGTTATAAAGGTTCCGATTATAATAACATCAATCACTTCTATTCTCTTTTTCTAAAATGTTATACTTAAAACCTTAAATATGGAAAAACACTTATGAAGAGCGTATGTGCGATATAAGTATGTGTCCCACAAAATATCTGTCGGTACACAACACTTTATTATATAAATTTTGGCCAACGCTGAAATCCATATCGATGAAAGCAACGAAATACCGAATTATCCTCACTTCTAGCAGAGCAATAGGGATTTTAGTTTTTGACTTAAAGCCCATTGACAACATTATATGTCATTCACACAGCCGATTAAGCTTAGAGCGCATTCGCGCGCGAACCTACATACAAACATATGTACTTATGTATGTATACAAAATATTAGAGCACTAGTTCAATAACTCAGGCCATCTTACAGTGATGACAAGCTACCAGCTCGCACACTTCACTAACTCCACATCGATACTTTGTGCGCACGAATACTTTTCCTTACATCGCCATTTTTCAATTCCACACATTCGAGCTCTTATACGAGTATGTAGTTACCGTTCGAAGTTTACTTCCAATTTGCAAAAAACTGTCAAGTTTTCTATTTTTGTCGTTGCTTACAAGGGCCACGCCTGCATCTACATACATGACAAAATAGCAGAAGGAGGAGGTGAGCGAGATGAAAGTCTTCGACTGACTAGCTGCATGACTACTGATAGCAAGCTGGCGATAGTCGGAGTATATATATATGTATGTTAGTCTGATTGTCAACTTAGACGTATCTATGTACAATTATATGTGTTTGTATGTTTGTCAGGGATTTTGTGTGTTGTGTGCGTTCAAAGTCAGATTGTAGTTTGTTACACTTGGCGACGCACTTACTTCA
>NW_016158013.1:80195-83647 GCF_001687245.7 Rhagoletis zephyria
CCCCGGCTTATCATGTAGCGGTAGCTTTCGGAAAGGTGGAAAACATATATTTAATACTTGCGCCGGGTATTTAATGTTCGGCTCCGCCCGAACTTAGACTTTCTTACTTGTTTATTTTGAACTTGGTTAATATATAAGAGTGCCCACAGAGCTTTGAAATTTCCCATCTATTTTATATGTACATACATATGTATGTAGAACAATTTTTTGTAGAATTGCTATTATGTTTGCATCATAATTTTTTTGTTTTTTGAATGTTTTTTAAATAATTATTTGGCCAAAAATATTTATTTTCAACGATTTGATAGCAATTGTATGAAAAAAATGTTCTTTCCCTATGTAAAATACATGGAAAAGTTCAAAGCGCAGACGCACAGTGGGCGCTTTGAAGTTTTTAAAAAAGTGAGAAGTAGTTGACGTTGAGCTTCAATTATTAAATTTTTTTTTGAGTTGGTGCTCTTTCATATGCGTATTTTTTTAAATTTAGCACGTTTTTTTTAATTCAAACATTTTTTTCCCTCAGTGATAAGGTCCAAAATTACTCATCGGAAAATGTCCTGCTTTGGAACGAAAACAGGACTACCAGCTTTTATATCTTTAAAGAACATTGGCAGGACTTGGAGGTGACTAGGTACGTCCCAGATTGTCGATAAAATTCGATAATTTGATTTATATCGATACCTCGATGAATTTCAAAAACACTTAAATCCGATAACTCAATAAAACCCGATACTCGACATGACTCGATGAATCTTGATAACTCAGAAATTGACATAAATATCTCGATATAAATTTAAATATCGATCACCATAATTTGTGAATAACTATAAATTTCGATGACTCGATTAATTTAGATTGCTCGATATCCATCGATAAACCGATAAACAGTGAAAACTTGATGTATTTATATAACCCTAGAAAATTCGATAACTCGATATACGTCGAAAGTTCCAAAACTTCGATTCTATAAACCGGAAAATTTCGATAAATAAATAATTATCGATGTGTCCCTAATTTACCATTGTATATAGCGACCGCTGTGGTCTAGTGGTTAGCAGTGTGTGCTACCATTCCGCTGGCCTTCGGGTTATGCCCGGTTTCCGACCCACATGAAAAATTGAAAAAAAAAAATAAACATAAAAGTTGTTGTACTAATAGTGGACGCCCCTCGGCATGCCATTGCAAACCTCTGAGTGTATTTCTGCCATGCAAAATAGGTTTTGCTAAAAATACAATCGCCGTTCGGATTCGGCGTAAGACTGTAGATCCCTCCCCCTTGTGAGACAACATTAAAGCGCACGCCACAAATCGGAGGAGACGCTCGGCCAAACATTAACGTATGTTTAAGCACCAATTTGTTATTATTATTTTTATTTTTATCGCAGCGGCTTGCCAGAGCTTGTCCTGGTGGTGATTAGAAAACCTTTGTCAAAGTGTTAAGTGCTAGAGCCAGTCCGGGAACTAAGAAAGATAACTTTTTTCTAGAGAATCTCTAGTAGAAAATACCCAGTGTCCTGATTGTTTATTCTTGTATGGCTGTCACTTGTCAGAGCTTATCACGGCGGTATCAAGAAACTTATTGTCAGAAAAAACTTGCCAGCAACAGGATACCGTAGGTAGGATGCTGTAGAATACAGTTAGTCCAGACACTGCTAAAAAGCGCCTCCGTTAAGGTAATCTTCACAACTAATGATTATGTCAAACTATTATTCTGGAGCTAGTCGAGTCACTAAGAATATAAACTTGTTTCTGGACAACCTATGCTAAATGCCCGTCAATGTTACCAGTTTAAGGCTGCCGCATGGCAGATACTATGCTTGCGCTGCCAACGTAAGCGCACTAGAGAAAATCTATCTAGCACCTGAACTGGTTACTTAAATCAGGATATTGCGCGGTCATGCTAGACACTACGAGAGATAACAGTTATTGAGATAAGCTGTTCATCGTCAGAAGTGATTATCTCTGATTAATTGTTGTATGCTAGGTCTTGCCTAGATTCTATTGGGCGAGAACATTGTTAAGAAAATCTATTAAGCGCCGTAATAGATTAACTGTAGAAGGTATTTCCATGCCTGAAACTGCTTTGGCACTGTCGAGAAAGTCTCAGTTAAGCAAATCTAGTAAGTCTCTGGGCAGAATGAGGGCTTTGTCTAGAGTATTTATGGCCGGGTATGTTTATGTACATAGATATGTTCCAACATATAAATCGCTAGCTCTAAGGGCCGTTTGCACCATGTCTAGTTAATTCTAACTCCCAGTTAAACATATTTATCGACGTTATCGACGCCCATCATATAACATGTGATCGATAAAGCAGTCGATGTGCTTAACTGAAGGATGTACCTCCAGTTAGCGTTAACTAGACATGGTGCAAACCGCCCTAAGTTGCTGCTGCCATTAAGGATGCGAAATTTTTGCGCAATTTTTCTGAGCGTGCATGTGCGTGCACACTACATACATATGTATATTTTTGCTTAAAAGATTTTCAATTTCATATCAGTGTTAAAATAATTTGTGCTATTCAAATGGAAAAATGAAAGCTCGCCTGCCTAGCTTGTTAAATAGCTGTTTGGCTAAATGCTTTACACACCAAGATGACTATCAATTTGACTGCCTGCGCAAGGAGTATTTATTATAGGGGGCGTTCCATACCAAAATGGACGGGTTTCACACTTCATGTGTTTGATTTGTTTCAAAATTTTAGGGTTGGTGGACAAATATAGATAATAAATAAATATGAAATTTGAGCTTGATTAATACATTTTTAAAAACTTTACCGCACAAAAACAAATCGATGTAATAGTTTTCCAAATATCTCGAAAATGGCCGGTGAAAAAATTTGAAAAAAATCACACGTACACCCCTCAAAATTTTCTATGACAAGAAATATTAAAAAAAAAAAAATTTCTAGAAAAGTTTTTCACATACAAATTTTTTGATTAAATTTTACTATAATAAAGTGTAAGTTTTAGGCTACTGAAAAATTGCGTTGATTTTTAATATTTATTATGCTGACGGCTTTTTGCCCTTTTTTCTTATGGAAGAAAATGCGCGAAGCCCTTTGCAAAGAAAATTAACGCAATCGCTTAAAACTTGCACTTTATATATACTAAAATTTAATGGGCTACCAAACTGCATACTCAAAAAAATTCTAAAAAAAAATTTTTAAATTTGTAAATTTTTAATGAACCTCATTTTGCTCAACTTCGGTGTGAAAAAAATTCATAACTCAAATTATTGTAGAGTGCACTCCGCAATAATATACTTAACTATTGCGCAATAATCACAGCCACCCTTGTGATTTTTTTAAATTTTTTTTGAGATGGTATATTTTCAAAAACTAATTTTTTTAATCAAAAAATTTGTATGAGAAAAATTTTCAAGAAAAACTAATTTTAAAAACATATTTTTTCATAGAGAATTTTGATGTGTGTATGTGTGATTTTTTTTTT
>NW_016158013.1:95007-138789 GCF_001687245.7 Rhagoletis zephyria
TCTCATTTGCTACACATTCGATTTTTCAATTCAACGACAAAACTGATTGTCTGTTGAGAGACTTGTATGGAGTACGTGTTGGTATGGGCTTTTGGCCTCATACTACACATACATACTTATATGTACATAAATACATTGCCTCTTAAGTACACTTATAAAAAATATAATTTTGCCTTGAATACACACTACGCTATGTGTATATGTACGTTAGGGTGCTCCAACTTTTTTTTGTTACCAGCCACGCCTTGGAACTGATGCATATCGAAAATAAGGAGACCCGTATTTTTTATTTTGAACTTGGTTAATATATAAGAGTGCCCACAGAGCTTTGAAATTTCCCATCTATTTTATATGTACATACATATGTATGAAGAACAATTTTTTGTAGAATTGCTATTATGTTTGCATCATTTTTTTTTTGTTTTTTGAAGGTTTTTTAATTAATTATTTGGCCAAAAATATTTATTTTCAACGATTTGATGGCAATTGTATGAAAAAAATGTTCTTTCCTTATGTAAAATACATGGAAAACTTCAAAGCGCAGACGCACAGTGGGCGCTTTGAAGTTTTTAAAAAAAGTGAGAAGTAGTTGACGTTGAGCTTCAATTTTTAAATTTTTTTTTAGTTGGTGCTCTTTCATATGCGTATTTTTTTAAATTTAGCACGTTTTTGTTTAATTCAAAAATTTTTTCCCTCAGTGATAAGGTCCAAAATTACTTATCGGAAAATGTCCTGCTTTAGAACGAAAACAGGACTACCAGCTCTTATATCTTTGAAGAACATTGGCAGGACTTGGAGGTGACTAGGTACGTCCCAGATTTTCGATAAAATTCGATAATTTGATTTATATCGATACCTGAATTTCAAAAACACTAAAATCCGATAACTCAATAAAACTCGATGCAGAATGAGGCCTTTGTCTAGAGTATTTATGGCCGGTTATATTTATGTACATAGATATGTTCCAACATATAAATCGCTAGCTNAAAGTGAGAAGTAGTTGACGTTGAGCTTCAATTATTAAATTTTTTTTTGAGTTGGTGCTCTTTCATATGCGTATTTTTTTAAATTTAGCACGTTTTTTTTAATTCAAACATTTTTTTCCCTCAGTGATAAGGTCCAAAATTACTCATCGGAAAATGTCCTGCTTTGGAACGAAAACAGGACTACCAGCTTTTATATCTTTAAAGAACATTGGCAGGACTTGGAGGTGACTAGGTACGTCCCAGATTGTCGATAAAATTCGATAATTTGATTTATATCGATACCTCGATGAATTTCAAAAACACTTAAATCCGATAACTCAATAAAACCCGATACTCGACATGACTCGATGAATCTTGATAACTCAGAAATTGACATAAATATCTCGATATAAATTTAAATATCGATCACCATAATTTGTGAATAACTATAAATTTCGATGACTCGATTAATTTAGATTGCTCGATATCCATCGATAAACCGATAAACAGTGAAAACTTGATGTATTTATATAACCCTAGAAAATTCGATAACTCGATATACGTCGAAAGTTCCAAAACTTCGATTCTATAAACCGGAAAATTTCGATAAATAAATAATTATCGATGTGTCCCTAATTTACCATTGTATATAGCGACCGCTGTGGTCTAGTGGTTAGCAGTGTGTGCTACCATTCCGCTGGCCTTCGGGTTATGCCCGGTTTCCGACCCACATGAAAAATTGAAAAAAAAAAATAAACATAAAAGTTGTTGTACTAATAGTGGACGCCCCTCGGCATGCCATTGCAAACCTCTGAGTGTATTTCTGCCATGCAAAATAGGTTTTGCTAAAAATACAATCGCCGTTCGGATTCGGCGTAAGACTGTAGATCCCTCCCCCTTGTGAGACAACATTAAAGCGCACGCCACAAATCGGAGGAGACGCTCGGCCAAACATTAACGTATGTTTAAGCACCAATTTGTTATTATTATTTTTATTTTTATCGCAGCGGCTTGCCAGAGCTTGTCCTGGTGGTGATTAGAAAACCTTTGTCAAAGTGTTAAGTGCTAGAGCCAGTCCGGGAACTAAGAAAGATAACTTTTTTCTAGAGAATCTCTAGTAGAAAATACCCAGTGTCCTGATTGTTTATTCTTGTATGGCTGTCACTTGTCAGAGCTTATCACGGCGGTATCAAGAAACTTATTGTCAGAAAAAACTTGCCAGCAACAGGATACCGTAGGTAGGATGCTGTAGAATACAGTTAGTCCAGACACTGCTAAAAAGCGCCTCCGTTAAGGTAATCTTCACAACTAATGATTATGTCAAACTATTATTCTGGAGCTAGTCGAGTCACTAAGAATATAAACTTGTTTCTGGACAACCTATGCTAAATGCCCGTCAATGTTACCAGTTTAAGGCTGCCGCATGGCAGATACTATGCTTGCGCTGCCAACGTAAGCGCACTAGAGAAAATCTATCTAGCACCTGAACTGGTTACTTAAATCAGGATATTGCGCGGTCATGCTAGACACTACGAGAGATAACAGTTATTGAGATAAGCTGTTCATCGTCAGAAGTGATTATCTCTGATTAATTGTTGTATGCTAGGTCTTGCCTAGATTCTATTGGGCGAGAACATTGTTAAGAAAATCTATTAAGCGCCGTAATAGATTAACTGTAGAAGGTATTTCCATGCCTGAAACTGCTTTGGCACTGTCGAGAAAGTCTCAGTTAAGCAAATCTAGTAAGTCTCTGGGCAGAATGAGGGCTTTGTCTAGAGTATTTATGGCCGGGTATGTTTATGTACATAGATATGTTCCAACATATAAATCGCTAGCTCTAAGTTGCTGCTGCCATTAAGGATGCGAAATTTTTGCGCAATTTTTCTGAGCGTGCATGTGCGTGCACACTACATACATATGTATATTTTTGCTTAAAAGATTTTCAATTTCATATCAGTGTTAAAATAATTTGTGCTATTCAAATGGAAAAATGAAAGCTCGCCTGCCTAGCTTGTTAAATAGCTGTTTGGCTAAATGCTTTACACACCAAGATGACTATCAATTTGACTGCCTGCGCAAGGAGTATTTATTATAGGGGGCGTTCCATACCAAAATGGACGGGTTTCACACTTCATGTGTTTGATTTGTTTCAAATTTTTAGGGTTGGTGGACAAATATAGATAATAAATAAATATGAAATTTGAGCTTGATTAATACATTTTTAAAAACTTTACCGCACAGAAACAAATCGATTTAATAGTTTTCCAAATATCTCGAGAACGGGGCGAGAAAAAAATTAAAAAAAAAAAATAACACGTACACACATCAAAATTCTCTACGAAAAGAAGTGTTTAAAAATTTTCTTTCTTGAAAAATTTTTCACATACAAATTTTTTGATAAAAAAAAGTTTTTGAAAATATATATTTAAATCGATTTGTTTTTGATTTTGTGCTGTAAAGTTTAAAAATTTATTAATCAAGCTCAAATTTCATATTTATTTATCATTTATGTTTGTCCATCAACCCTAAAAATTTGAAACAAATCAAACACATGAGGTGTGAGCCCCGTCCATTTTGGTATAGAACGCCCCATATACATATACTATGTCTATGTATGTAAGTAAATGTGTACCATAAGTACGTATGTATATTACAGTGATAGCTCCAATTAAATGTACATAAGTATATCCGTGTGTACATACACTTCTATGCTTGACTATGCGAAGCTTTCAGAATCGCTCAAGTGTCTTTCAACTCTACTTCATTGAAAATGTTTGCCTTTTCGCTGCGCGTTCGCGCCACATCCGTGAGCATTAGCTGCGCGTGATGTGCCCTGCCTTGTTCAGTGGCCTTCAATGTACATTTTACCGACATACTCGTACATACATAAATATGTACCTAGATACTTTTACTTATGAAGCTTCACTTGCTAATGCATACATATACATACATAGACATATACATATTGCACGCTGAAGCGTATCGTTGCACAGTTATGTTTGCCCCATCTGGGCTCCTCATAGTTTCGCCACTGCGCTTTTTGTATGCTCTGGCATTGCCTTTAAGGCGTTAATGTGCAATAATGGCATTTATTTTTAAACAATCTTCAACGATCCATGAACTTACGTACACCTCGAACACTACGAACACTACGAAAGGAGGGAGGCTAAGTCCGCGTTTATGTACGCGCGCGCGTGCTTATGCGCCCAAAAATATGTGCCACTTTTGGGTTATTTTGAATGCCAGGCATTGTCATTTAACTTAAAAAGGCTTGCATACATATGCATTACTTACTTTAGTGTTTCAGCTTGTAGATATGAACATAATTGATAATTTAAATTTAATGAAATTTATTGCGCAGCACAAAAAGTTCCTTTGTGCTTCTCAGCGCTCTTTTAATTAGAACTTTATTAACACACAAATTTACAAGTATGTATGTACACGAGTCTATACGCTCGTAAGCAGAGGTTCAATGGGTATATGTACGTTTGTACATTTTGGTGCACAAATTAATAGCCAGCGGCTGTGTCGATTAACCTACTCTCAGCATATGCACTCAATTTGACACGAACACAAAATGGTTGGTGGTTTTTTTCGTTGCGAATTTAGCCATTAACCACATTCTACGCATTGCTGAAAAAAATTCCCAATGGCAAAGTTTAAGCAAATGACTGCATAATGGCATTTTTAATACATACAAACATAATATGTGTGTATATTTTACGTATGTATGTTTCGCAAAAATCATTCAGAGCTGCGAACAATTACGATTGCAATAGATTTGAATCCAACAATGCAGTACAGTATTGTTGTACATTTTCAGATATACATATCTACGAGTGTGCGTATCAATTGATAAAAACTGACTGCCTGTGATTTTTAAATTTATTTATTACGGCTTCGGGGAATGCAATATTGAATATCACTTTAATTAAACTGCAACATTCCTTTAACACTGCAAAATAGTTCGTTAAAGCCAGCCAGCCTACTTGATACTGGGAAATTCTCGTGCTTAAAAAAAAATAACAATGAAAGTTATTTCATTAGTGAATGAAGAATTCGTTCAGTAGCATTCGTAATCGGGTTTTCAACATTTTTCTTTTGTTTTTTGTAAGGAAATTCAACATAAAATGATATATAAGTAACGCGTAATATGAAGAATTTACTTCTACTTATGTATTCGTTATGTCTCTGAAAATAATCATTGATTCTGTGATAGCCCTGATTAAGATTTATATTTCTAGTTCATTGCAATATGGTTATTTTCTGATTTTTATTTTTTCGATCAAGAATAATCGTTAAATTGAAATTTGTATCTTCTCGGCCAAATTTAATTTGTGATTTTAATTTTTTTTTTTTTATGAAAAATAAACTTTATTTTGGACTTTTATTTTTTCGGATAATTTTTAACCGGGATAATTGGGACTGCAGATCTTTTCTGATCCAAATAATCAAATAAGTAAATAACGTTTATAAAACAATCGGAAAAAATCAAAACTAACGTTGAAAAATTTAACAAAAATTTATCAAAAATAAATAAAAATCCAAAAAAGAAACGTCTATTTTTGGTCGAAAAAATTGCAATCTTAAAATTTTTTCGGAAAAATAGAGATCCAATTTTAAAGGTTAAACAGTGATTTTTAATTAAAGATCATACCGTTACGGTCCCTGGCTATAAGGGGTTTTTTGTTATAAGGAAACCGTTTTTGAACTTATATTTTTCTTAAAACATGCGCGGAAGGTAGTTTTTAGGTCGCATTCACCGGTTAAATGTGTGTGGTTTTCTCCGTTTTTTTTTTTTTAACTAAAGATAGCATTTACAGTACTTAAAATATATATACATATCTTTCGGTTCTTGTGACTATGGAAATTCATAAATAAATTTTTTGATGCCAGTATTGCTGAAATAATGCTAGCTGTTCCAGTTCTCGATACTTTACATTTTGCCGCAAAACAGTAAATTCTCCACACTAAACAAATCATTTCGTCTAATTTGCTCACGTTCCATAAAAAGTAGTGCGTAAATTTTAAAATTTAATTAAAGCTATGTGCCTTCCACCAACATTTTTGGTAAGGTAAAGTACATATTTATTCAAATATGACATTGCATAACTGCCATTAAACATTTTAATTGAAACCCATATATTTATGCCTTCTTAAACACAGTTGTTATACACAAAGTGTGTATTAATTTTTCGATTGCATTGTTCATTATTTGTTCGCTCTTTTTGAAGTGGAAAATTAATGCAGTTAATCACGTGCAAGCTATCCTATGAACTGTAAGTATGCAAATAACAGCAACGAAAATAGTTTTAATGAACTATCCACAAAATTAGAATTTGCATGTTTTTATTAAATTATGTGGCTAGAGGATGTGGCGCTTGATAACGAAAAAGTGCAGAATTTATTTACATATGTACGTATTTGTGTGCGTAAGCATTGACATGTAAATTATTTGAGCAAGTTAATTTTGTGCGAGCATGGTGAGAATAATATGTATTTTTATTACTAATCAAATACTTAGCTTAAACAATATTTTATTTTTTAAATTCCATCCATAAAAATCATTCAATGACTTTTTTTTTGTCTGTGGCCTAGCAACAATTCTTGTATCAACTTGAAGTCGTTTGTAGGCAATTTTTTTTTTTTTTATGGAAAAAAGCAACAATAACTTGCAGTGATAGAATTTATGGCTGCTATTTCGTAGATCACCACATCTTCTCATCTGACTTCTTTTTTCAGTTTTCGGCGATTTCAATCGTGACACTTAGGCATACATGCATGCACTTGTGGTGAGCTGATTAAGTCAAGTGACATTTTGGCGTCTTGAAATTCGCACTTTCACCTACTAAAATTTATGAGCTACAAAACTCAATTTTTTCTAAAAATTCTGAGTAAAAAGTTAAAAATATTCCGGTGCAAATATTAAAGTTTTTTGAATTATCATAATTCAGTGTGTGAAATGTGGATTTATGTGGCGCTGGTTAGGTAAAGTGCTAGACTTTTATAAAAAAATATAAACATTAAATAAATAAAAGAAGTATCGATAATGAGTACTCCAAAGTAAGCAGTACTCACAAAAGAACTCGAAAGTACTGAACACTCAAAAATACTCTGTTCCGATCGATACTCAGGATCGATTCCAAGTACTCAGTATATATATACATATATAATACGCGAAGGGATTTTTTCTTCAGCACAAAACGTCTGTACCGTTCGCCCAATTTTCAAAAATGAGATGTCAAATTAAAGCGCTTGGTGTGTGTATGTGCTTTAGGTTTCGAAAAAAGTTGCCACCGTACGGATGTTCAATAAAGTTTTACTTTTTCGAAAAGAGTTGCCACCAGTTATGAAATTAGGCTCAAATTATTTAAAAAGCTAAGTCAATTGTTCCAATAAGGGTATCAATCGAAATGGATTTGAAAAAGCTTTATATCTTAACTACGTGTAGAAGGGTTGCCACATGTTTAAAAATGTAATTAAATTTTAATTAAAGGAATTTGGTAAGTGAATAAGGTATCCACTATATAGGTGTCAGACAAAAGAGGTTTAAGAAGCTATGTAGTAGTTTGAAAGTATTTTGAAGAGGGTGGCCACATATTTGAGAGGTCGAATTAAATTATTTTATTCCAAAGTTACATGAAATATTAAAAATGGATGTCCAATGAAAGAGTTTTAAGAAATATTTAGTTTGACAATTTAAAATATTTTTGATGTGTTTGAGGGTTGCCCCAGTTTAAAAGGCTAAATTAAAATTATTTAATAAATTAAATGAATTACTAAACGATGGTTATTGATGGAGATGTGTTTAAAAAATAAATTTCAACTTAATTCATCAGTTATTTTATATATTTATAACAATGTCCTGCGAAAAATATCTGAAGAAATTTTGGTTCGAAAAAAAATTTTGAGAGGGTTGCCGCTTAAAAAATCAAATTCAACTTAATTCATTAGTGAATTGAAATACGTATAACGCTGCCAGACGATAAACAGATTTTAGTTTGAAAACACTTTTAAGAGGGTTGCCACCTGTTTGAAGGGTCGAATTTGTTTTACTTATAAACAAGCTATATAAATGAAATATCGAAATATTGATGTCAAACGAGGTTTTTAGGATAACTTTAATATTTTTAATTAGGGTTGCCATCTATTTTTTTTTAAGGTCATCACATCTGCAACGCTATTTCGAATTTCCAAAATGAGAAGTCAAATTAAAGAACTCGGATTCCACATAGATGTGCAATAACGTTTAAATTTTTTAGATGTTAGAACTTTTTGGCGGTACAGACACCATGCTAGACCTTTCGTCCCTCAGAAATGGTTCAGATAAATAACTAAGAATATATTTTGAGGTTTTGTTCAATTTTGGCGTTTTAACGCCACGTGGTTTGGAACGAATTAACTGAAAATGGCTTATACATAATATCTAGTTTTCCGAAACACCTACATACATATGTACATATATAGGAAAATCGGAAAACATGGAGCAAATAAAGCTTCAAGCGAAAGATGTCAATAAAATTCTTTTAGTGTCTAATGTAAGCTTTTGGCTGGGACACCCTCTACTTGCCTGCAGGGTATTTATGTAAATTCCGAAAACTGGCACTTTGTCCATCGGTCGTGTAACGTATTTTACATAATTGAATTGAAATTATTGGAATTGTGCTTTTGAAAGACATTTCATTATTGACTACGTGCATACTTATGTATGTATGTATGTAAGTATTATTTATATGTATATGTAGTAAAACCAATCGAACTCAAAAATACTGAAATCAAATCATTTACTAGAGCATTCTCAACGAAATCGCACAAAAATAAAATGAAATCACAAAACAACACTGGGTTTCATAAAGGCAAGAACATTACCAATCGTTAACTTAGACAGCAAACGAAAGCAGCTGTGGTAAAGTAAATAATAACTGGTGAGGGCAACAAAAAATCAAACCGACCCGCATTTTCCCTTCAGGGCACTCTCGTGAAAACAGTTCAGCGCAGTTATTTTTGTGTACTAAATATTAAAGCATCGGCTGTTAAATATGTAGTGGACTTAACAAACATTTGCAAATAGATTTTTATGTAAATTAGTGTTGCCAAATGTCGCGTATTTGCCGGGACGTCTAATTAAAAATATCGAAATTTTTATGATTTTTTTTTTTTAAGTTTAATTCATTTTTGTGAACTTTTTACAAGCTTTGAAACTTTTATTTATATGGTATCTGATATAGATCGACCCATATTTTAAACGAAAATTATTAACAATAAATAAATATAGATAAAATGCCAACAGCATCATTTAGAATTTTGCTGCTATTATTTTGACCGCAACTGTATCTCTTATTTTGGTTTTATGGTTTTGTCAATTATATATTTAGATACATACTTATTTTTGTATAAATTAAAAAGTGTTGCCATGAAATAAACGAAATTTATCATAAGTTTATAACCAGGGAACGGATTTTATGGAAATTGCCTTTTTTTCTGCTAAAGAGATAGAGTATATTCGATTAAGAATGTCCACGATTTAGCTTTCCCTGATTCCATATATACACATTTGATGTTGCCTTTTTTTGCCTTTTTTAAGATATTTGCCTTTTTTTTGCCTTTTTTAAGATATTTGCCTTTTCTACCTTTAAAAAAGTGATTATAGCATTTACATTTTTTTTTTAAGATTAAAAAATATACACATTGCCCATGCGGCTTATAGAAGCGCAGAGACCTCTTGCCAAATTGGTGTTGGAAAAATTCAAAGCCGTTTTCTCAGCTAACGAAGGCTTGGAGACAATAAGGGGTGTTGATAGAATTATAAAGGGCGAGGAATATAAACGTTTCAAACGTTCCATATTTAAATTGGGCTCCACTTGTATAAACTTACGTCGAGCGCACATTTAGTACATTCAAGGATTTTCTTCGCGAAAATCGAATGAAAATGCTGCCAGAAAACTTCAAAACTTCAACTTCAACTATACAGATTAAAGTTTTATGAGTTAGAAACCCGAAAGGATAAAATAGTCAAAGATTCAAAGTACAAATTTTTCATATAATGAAACTAGTTCATAGTTTTCTCTTTTTACTTGTAATATAAATGTATTTTTTGATTGTTCTTCGTATTTTCTGTCTATTAGGTGCCTTATTTTGCTTTTTTGCCTTTTCCTGCCTTTTTTGCTATTTTGTTTTGCCTTTTTTGCAACACCTAGTGCCTTTTCCTGCCTTTTTCGCTATTTTATTTTGCCTTTCCCAGCCTATTTCGTTATTTTATTTAGCCTTTTTTAAAGGTTTTTAGGTCCTAAAAATCCGTTCCCTGCTTATAACTAATCTGAGCATTACTTCGTTAAAATGGATCATCTTTTAAAGCAAATCCTTGATTTCCCGTTTGTCCCGTTAAATATTTGTTAATCCCGTATTTTTGGGACAAATTATGTATTTGTCTTCTGTGGCTGGAAAAAATCATCTGGCAACACTAATGTAAATGTATTGGTTGGCTAGCATTCCCTATGGGTTGGAAATGNGTGTATAATCATGTCTTTATAGCTTATAATTCAATGTATTTTGTTCATTACCAATAAATTATATTTTGTCGTATTTTTACTCTTCTTTCTCTACATTTTTAGTACACTTCTAAGCAAGTTAGGATTTTCTGCTTTTCACCACGTGAAAAAGCATCTCATCTTCCATCCGAATCAACCAAAAAGTGAAAATTGATATTTTGACACCTAAGCCCCCTTTCCGTAGACCAGGTCACATATATAAAAACAGCTTTTCGTAGAAATGGTATAGAATTCTTGAAAATCAACATTTTTCGATCGGAAAACTCTGCTTCTCTTCAGGAGACTCCCAGCAATAATACCCAACTGTTTTTTTTTGCCATTTTTTATAGAACTATATTTTATAAGTCCACCAAAACCCCAATGCTATGGGGGGGGGTTCAGTAAAAAATCGTTAGTATCAAAACATTTTTAAATAAACAATTGGGTTTTGTTACTGGAAGTCTCCTAAAGAGAACCAGATTTTTCGGATCAGAAAATATTGATGTTCAAGAATGCTACCCTACTTAAATTGCTTTTTTTATATATGAAATACATGGAACATTTTGAGCACTTTGAGAGACCTCTAAATATGTTTTGATTTCAAAATAAGATAAGTAATTTTTGAGCAAAAAAAAACCGACCTCAATTCTCATATAAAAATTTAGGAGTACCGTTAATTTTTCCATGATCCAACGATTGTATCTAAACCAAATTAGTATGGGACCACCTCTGAGACACTACCTTTCCGTTGCGAAAAATCTAAATCGGTTGACGTGGTCCGAAGTTATGCGGTAACATACATAAACAAAAAATAAATAAAAATATTCCAACGAACTGATAACCTCCTCCTTTTTTGGAATTCGGTTAAAAACTAGTGTGGCACCAAATGAAAAAAATTACATTGAGTTACGAGATGACTATGATTTGAGAAACTAATATTCCATTTTTTTTAAATTTTTGTTGGCACATTCGAAATTAATTCTAAAATTATTATATACATAAAGAGTGTAGTATATATGTGTGTGTATGTGCATAAGTAAAAATATTTAATAACATGCGTACGAATAAACGTATTTAATCGCTGCTTGTGGTGCTACGTGGCGTATACGTTACATACGCAACAATGGGTATATGAGCATGAGGGGTTAATTTTACTTTTTTATAATGTTTTTTTTTAAGATTTCATTTAATTACAATTTCGCGTCGAAATATTGTTTTTTATCCAAAACTCTGCCTCCATTTTCTCATATCAAATATACAAAAGTATACGCTAGTATATGCTCACTCCAACTCAGGCATACATACATATTTGCATACGTCCTTCGCTATTGTCTTTCCCTGATATTTAATTTATTCATATATTTTAATTTATCAACCATCCTCAAATACATGCGAGTATCAACAAGAAAAATTCAATTCATTACCAAAAAAAAAAAACAAACAATTCGATAATTATTTACGATTAAAGTAGATATACAAATGTATTTATATATGTATGCTTGTATATTTACAACAAGTAGAGGACATTACGAAGTCCAAACTTTCACTGTTTAAGTCGTCGAACCACAGCAGCAATTTTCCAATACAATTCGAGCAGCTGTGCTGCTTTTACGTCATCCAATGCTACGAGCATTGCAACAACTAACAGAAAGCAGCACTCTTTGCCGAGCAGCGACAATAGCCGTGCAGCTGCAGCGCAGTTTGTGCAAGGCGACGCAGCAGCATCCGAAGGGTGCGTTAGTGTCTCAAGCGTTTGTTTACATCGCCCAACAAACAGAGAATTTTCGTGCTGCTGTCGAAAGTGTTTATTATTCACTAGGCGTGAATAGGAGGAAGAGTGCCTGAATGTATGCTTTCCTGCTGACGCCTGCGCCCTGAACTTTGGGTGTGTTAATCAAACGTTACTCAATTTAGTACAGGAAAGGCAAAGTGTTGAGTACTAAAATGCTAAGTAGTTAAAATGCTTTGCGGGTAGGCTTTAAGCGCTCACTCTCTCTCTCTCTCACTGATTTTCTGCTTTTTTATTTTTAACTGTCGAATCGCTTCGTTTTCAAAGAAAAAGCGAAGTTTTAAGACTTGGCAGTGCGCAAAAGCAAAACAAAATCAACACGTGGTTACACCACATTGCATGCTTTCGCTGCTAAGCCATTTTCGCGTGGTGGTGTGTGACCACATCAACCCATACTTTAGCGCTGCTGTCTGATTTTGCTGTTGCTTATGTTTCGCACCTAAAGCTCATCCAGAGCGCGCTCTCTGGCTTGCGACACTTTCCGCTGCCTCATCGCCTCGCTTGCTGCCAGAAGGCAATTTTGTTTACACAACATCTACTTTTCGTGCTTATCTTTCCACAACTTTGTTGGTATTTTTGTTGTTGTTGTTGTGCTTGTTTATGCTGTGCTAAGCATGAAAGTCGCAACTGTCAATTTTGACACTTGTGCCGACAACCATTGGCACGCAGAGAATTTGGGGGAAAACGCAATGCTGAAGGAATAGAGTGTTAGCAACGAAGCAAGAAGAGGCGACAAATGAAAGAAAAAAAAGACGACAGCCAGTCAATGGTTAATGAAAATTGCTATGCCATTGGTAACGTGCATTAGGTTGTGTGGGTAGAGGGTATGTTGTGTCGCGTTTGGAGATGCTTGATGTGCTGGTTTTTACAAGTTTTTTTTTTGCTTTTATTTTTTAGGTCAACAGTAGCAGCAGGGCATGACTGCTTTGTGACGTTTATGGATTAGCAAACAAACAAAAATGCAACCTACTTGATGAGGGTATTGGGATAAACTCAAATGGGGTTGGTTTGTGTACAAAATGATAGAGCACAAAGAGCAAAGGGCACAGCTTGAGTTGTGGGAGTTTTGTTAGGGTGTTGTTTTCTATCTTTGCTTATGATACTTATTAGAAATTATATGAAAGTTCTTGAACTTAGCAAAAAGTTAGAAGCCAACACGCCCGCTACGTTATGGTAGGTATGTTCAATTTCAAGTGAATATGCCTAGGATTTTCTTTTTGCATACGAAGTCAAATATTGTGTTACTGCTTTGACAATTTTTCTCCACCTTTTGAGTGTTATGAAAATTATCAAACTTATTAAATGCATTGATAAGTTAACTGCGAATAATGGAACGTACTTATTTGTTTTGCCTATGGTTAGATGACATTTGAATATAACTTCACTTTGGTGGACGTGGTCGAAAAACGGCTATTCGTGTGCGCGGAAGTCCACTGGAAAAAAGTGTAGCTAATGAAAAACGCAATTTATGCTTGTAAAATATTTTTTTTTTCTTAATTCACACATCCCCTTCTGTGTCAAACAATAATTAGTTTATCGCTACCCAACTGCATTCTATTGTTTTCCTACAATTTTCCAAATATAGTGCCGGACAAAAGTATTAGCACAACGATTTTCTTACAATGTATGCAAAGTTTTTTATTCTAATATCTCTTCGCAAATTTTTTATGAACGTATAGATCACACTACAGCAAAAAACATTAAAGTAGAATCTCTAAAATTTGTGCAAAACTCAAAAAATTCAATCAGTTTCTTATCAGATCAGACACAGAAATAATACCAAAATCTGAGTTTTGCTCTATTTCCAACAAAGATTGTCGAATTTCATAAATTCTTTTATTTAAATCTTTTCTCAAAGTAGAAAAATTTCAATTCCTGTACGCTTTTTTTCGAATTTTCGCAGGACGTAAACTATGTAGCCCTTTTTCTTTGAGAAAATGTCGGAAAATTGGAAAAGAGCGGAATTGCAAGAAATACAAATTCTTTTCTTGAGACATTTTTCGGACAACATAAAAGGAGTGGCGGCCATTTCGGCATACCTAACCTTACAAAAGTATTTCAATATTGGTTCATAAAAACACCCTACACGCTACATCAGAATATTGTTATTTGTGATAAAAAAACACGTATTTTTTATTTTGAAAAAAAAGTTTTCTTAGAGGTCGCGCTGGTCGGTTTTTTATAAAAACGCTGATGTTCTCAAATTTTTTATTTTCTTGACATGTTAAAATGCAGCTAAAAACTTGGTTTTTACATATAATTGGGGAACTTTCCCGTAATTACACACCTGTCTTGGATAATTAGAATGGGTCTAGTTCCCGAAAATATGCTCTTGAAAAGACACTAGTAATATTAAAACGTTGACACTGAACGATTTACGCATTGTCATGGGTTGGAACTTGTTACCAGGGGGTTTCTGGGGTTGCTAATTAGGAACCTGAAGTCAGTTTTTCGAAATGCAAAATGGCGGTTCATTTTTTTAAAAAATTATTGGATTTGTTCGAAACCCGGCACTCGAGAGTTTTTGGGGTCGCCGTTTACGAATCTGAAGTAAATTTTTTTTAAATTCAAAATGGCGGATCCAATATGGCGATCAAATTAAAAAAAAACGTACTAAAATTAAAACGTTTATACTGAACGTTTTAAACATTGTCAAGGGTTAAAATACGTTTACAGTGGTTTAAAAAAATTATTGGATTTGTTTTAAACTCTTAACCGCTATATTTTTATAAAAAAAAAAATAATTATGAATAACTCAGTGAGAGGCAGACTGGTATACTTGCATGAACATATGTATGTATTTATATAAAAAATATATATTTATTCGAACAAAAAAGGTGGGTAGGCACTGTGGCCAATGGCAAAGTTCATTTACCACCTCTGCCTGGTTGTAAGTCATGCAGAGTCCGCAAGAAGCTCCGGAAGCATTGTCCGGAGAATACACCAGACTAGGCCGAGCATACTTTGAACTGCCATCAAACAATAACTTAAGAAAGCTTTACTACATGGCGGTTAAGGATGTGCATGTGCAAAATATTCATAAATTTAATGAATGAAATTTTTGCACATACAGCAGTACATAGCATGCATTTAGGCGCCTGGTGTTAGAAGTCGCGCCTAGCCAAATTAATATTAAATAAATATTCCGTATTAACAAACTTCGTTGATTTATCCTCTAATAAATATTAAGTTAAATTATTATACGATTAAAAACAAAAAATATTGTATTTATTGTACTTTCCCCAGCATTTGGATTGCGTGACTTTTTGGCCTTTGCAGGTGTTTCGCTAAACAGAACTACTGTGCATAACTTTGCAAATGATAAAAGTATACCACCATACAACGCTATGTTGTAATCTAAGGAAGAATTTATTCCAAACATTGCTATGAATAATATTTCAATGCTGCTATTACAGCTAAACATGTGGTATGTCAAGGGCGAACAGGGTAAAAGGACACGACTCGCTCTCCCCAAGCACAGAGCAATAAGAGTTAAAAACGAAAATAAAAAACTTTGAGAAAAAAGGTAGCAGTAAAGAAAGGAGTATGCGAGGAAAGAGAGAAAAAGACAGGAGAGAGAGAGAAAGAGAGTTTAATGTAGCTGCTATCGTCGCAAATAGCAAAATAGTTGCGTATACGCCGCGTAGAGCGCAATAGGCAAAAGAAGCTGCAAATGTTGGAATGGATGCCAACAACAAAAGTACTAATAATATTATTAACAGTAACAAAACGAGAGAGAGTGAGAGATGCTGCTGCTGATGCTGCTACAGTAGTTAATTACAGTAGCTAGATATTTAAGAAGCAACGCTGAAGCAACCGCGCATAGACTGTGGCCAATTTCTGTGCTACTTCAAAGCAAATAGGCATCATCGTACAGAGCATGTTCATTGGGCACAGACGAGCAGTTATGCGAAAAGGCAAGGCTTTAGTGCAGCGTCAACGTCATACGCGTGCGGAACGACAACGCGGTTGTATTATGTAGGCGCGAGTTTAAAGTTTAAATTGACTGCAAATTGAGTAGAAGTTGGATTCTTTAAACTTACACAGTTCAATTGTTAGTGAAAGTGATTGAGACATCGCAGGGGAAAGTGAAAAGCGAAATTTAATGTGCCAATAAAAAAAAGTGAGTTAGTGTGCAGAGTGTGACTGCTTTTATCATTTTATATATAAATTTCTTTCTTTTGAGATTTTTGCATTTAGAAAAAATGTCAGCACTTTGCGTGCCTATGTAATTACAAAATGCTTTTGCTACCACAAAACAAGTGCACATACCATATCAAGCTGTATGTGTTTTTTTGCATACATATGTATGTATGTATGTGTGTGTGTGCTTGTATTTACATATATGCGTACTTTTGGGTGTGGACTTTCTTTATTACATTTTTTTCCATTCTTTCTTGCGCTAGCATCAAATAATTCTACACTTCTTCGTGGCTAGACGTGCTCGTAACCGTCGTAGTCGTAGTCGTAGTCGTCAACGTCGTCGTCGTCATCGTCATCATCCTCGCTGGCCCATCGTCGCCGCAAGGGTTTATACTACTGTTGTTATTGCTCCTTTTTTGACGTTACACACTGGTATTTATTGTTTTTGTTCGCATCTTCGACTGCGTCGCATGCGTCGACTGAGCGCAGCATGCAGCAAACAACTAGCATCGAAATCTAGTAGCATCTTCGTCGGTGCCGCTGCTGCTGCTGCTGCTGCTGCTGCTGATTGTATTCGCAATGCCATTGCCAAAGCTAGTTTTGCCAAACAGCTCGCCGTCGTTGTCGTAATCGTTGACTCGCCCTGCGTGCGTGCGTTCGTTCGTTCGTTCGTTAGTTGTGTGTCGGTCGCGCTGTCTGTGTCTTGCTGTTGATGCCAATTTTTCTTTCGCTTTAACAAATATTATTAAAACGTATTATATAAGAAAAACGATGTGACAACTATGCAACTTTGCTGTCTTGTGAACATATTTTTAAATATTTTGTTTGTTTGATAATTCGTTATTTTTGCAAATATGTAGTTGCCACTACCAACAGTTCGTGATTACGAAAGTGAAGTGTGCGCTGTGTAAAATTAAAAAAAAAAACCTCAAACAGATTAAATGCTGGAACTGTAGAGAAGGCGTACAAACATGTGAGCAAACAACGAAAGTAAAAATTAATCCTTTGAAATGCTTTTTAAAGTCTTTAAGTAGGCTACAATTGTTTTTGTAAATTTAAATTCAAATAAATGGCTTTCGTATAAACCTCCGTGCATGTATTTATGTAGATGCATACATATTTATTTATGTTCGTATGTACATTAGACCGTATAGCGATGTATGAGCCGAAAAAAGTTCAATTTGTTCCTAGCGATTTTGAACTCTGATGCCCGGTTGCACCAATCAGTTTTAAATTTATCAGCCTATTAAAACTAAAAATTAAACATTTTGTCTCATTTTATATTTCAACAGTCTGATCAATTTTAAAATTGATTGGTGAAACTGGGATGAACATCAGGGTATTTCAGAAAAGTAAAAAAAAACACAATCGGCACTCTGTAAAAACAATTTTTTCCAGAGCTTCAGAGCAAAGTTTTTTTTTCATCGCTCCCCTCCGGTAATTTTATTTCGCTCCGAGCTCCGCTCTTGCTCCACTCTCGCTCCCAATAAAAAACTTATTTACTTATTTATTTATTTATTTACATATTTATGGAGCCCTAACCGCCAAAAACGTAGGCGAAATTTTTTTGAAAATTTTCTTTTTAAAGCAGAAATGTATCTGAAAACTAAAGAAATTCCCAAGTTAATAAAATAGAATGGAAATTTATTTAATACGGTTGTTTTCAGTGGCAAAAAAATAATTTAAATAAATTTATTAACTGAAAATAATTATCATTGAATGTTTTTTGAAAAAACTCCAAGAAAAATATTTCAAAATAAATCGTTACTAGGCCAGAAAATAACAAAAACCAAATTTAAAATTTGTTTAGCTCTTTGCTCCAGCTCCGCTCCAGCTAAAATCCTTTGCTCCTTAGCTCCCTGCTCCTTTGTTGCGCTCCGCTCCGAAGCCCTGGTTTTTTCTATATTTTTTTTATTTGATATTCTATTTCTATAAATGATACACCTTTATAAAGTTTTTAAGAAAGGCCACAGTTGAAAATACAGGACAATTACCATGTTTCATAAAATTTGCAAGTTCTGTTCACTTGTCTGAAAACGACACCAATATTTATTTATTTGTTTATTTATTTATTTATTTAGGTAATTCAGGTAATTTTCCCCAATGTTTTTTTTCTGAAAAAAAAATCAAATTTTAACAGAAAAAAAATTAAAAATAACAAATTATTTAAATTTTTTTTCCATTGTATTTCAAAAAAATCAAGCTACTAACGACGAAAATCGATGGATAAATAAAAGAGTTGTGAATGATCAAAGTAAAATGCGTAATGATTTTTTGTTTAATGAAATATGAGCAGGAAAGAATGTTACTCATACGCCATGGAGGAGCATGTATGATGTATGACTATGCCATGTACACGGCGTATGAGTAACATTCTTAATGTTAAAGTTTGGTTTCCTTTTTCATTTACAATGCAAATTGAAATTGAAAATATATTGGGAAAATTACCTGACCTGCGACGCAAAATTAAGTTTACGTGTCTCGGCGTTTTTTGTCGTTTGCCATTTTGGCGTTCCTACAGTGTAATAATGAGTGTACAAAATCGCTTCGAACAAATTGAAGTTTTTTTTTTATCCGTCCTAATGTACATACACATAAAATAGTGCGTGCGTGCACGTGTCTCGCTTACGCATGCATAGACTCACATTTTCTGAGCGGACGCATACATGAATACGCACCTACATACATATATAAATAAATTAGAATCTTTGATTTTTATACACGCGTGCAATCAAAGTAGGTATGTATGCGTTTCGGGACAAAGGAGTTCAAATAAAAAAAGGAATAAAAATCATTTAATTGAAGAATAAAGAAATACATCAAAGTTGAAAACCTAAAAGCAAAAAGATAGCAAAAACAAGCTGCGTAAATTGCATCAAAACGAACGTGTACGTGCAAAAATAAAATGAAAAGTCAAAGTAAAAGTGAAAGTAAATACGCCAACGAAAACGCTAGCGAAAGTAAAATCGCTAAAACAGTACAACATAAACGCGCTGAGTCCTTGAATCTTTTTAGCGTCCTCGCCTTCGACATTACCGCAGATAAACAGGGCGTATGAGTTACATACATATTTACTCATACATATGTATGTATGTATGTATGCTTGTACTCATACATATACCTACATATACATATATATATATAGAACCTGTTAGTGTGTCGCCAGCTATTGTCATGCACCAAGCCGAGTACAAAAAACACATACATAAAATCGTAGAGGAGAAAAAAAGAAATCATATCCTAGCACAAAAAGAGCGCTTGTCGCATCCTCTAATGTCCGTAGCATCGGCAGCAGCAGCAGCAGACAAATTCAAGGCATTCAAATCCGTGCGCACAGATCGTTTATAGAAGAGCACATAAAATGGAAAAGTTATGTTTGCAAGTGCCTTGAAAGCAAAATGCAAAAAATATCTCCAGAAAGTGTAGAATAAGCATAAAGAGCGGTTGGAAAAAAGAGTAAATAAATTAAAAAAAAAAACAAATACAGAGTGAAGTGAAGCATTTTTTATACTTTTCCTTTGTGTTTTTTAGTGCTGAGTAAAATTTTATAATTTCATCAGCAAGAAAAATACTCCAAAACAAAAAATGCCACTAAAGATGCCACACTATCCGCAACGGTTTGTCTACATAGTCTTTTCAAAGTTATGTACTTGTTTTTCAATGCAATGTTTATGTTTATCATTCGAGAAGGCTTGCTTTCTTAATACAATTGCCGAAAAAGTAGCCAGATCATCCAATGGTTGGAGTCGACCATTTTTGATTTGAATGAACTTTGGTCAGAGCTTTTCCTTTATCATATGACAAACTTCTGCCGAAGGAAAAAACTACAGAAAAATTTTAAGTTCAAAATATAAAAATTTCCCGGATTGGTCAAACTTTTTTAAATATCCCAAAATTATTAAAGTTATAAAAATGGTTCGGTCGTGTTTTAAAGATGATATTCGCCACAGGAAAAAAGTAAGAAAAGCATTCGAAAGTTAAAATTAAAAAAAAATCACGGATCTTTCAATCCCACATGGCCCGATTGGGCCCTTCGTCTATATAGTAATCTGACTCTGTCTCTTATCGGGGGTAAAATCAACGTATTTCACGTTAATCAATTTACTTGGTAACATTGTTAGCTAAGGTTTCAAAGAGTGTGTGAGAGAGAGAGAGAGATATGTGGGCAGGTCGATAGATGTGACCCTTTTACTATTTATAAATTGGGTTACTCCACTGGATGAGTCATGCTCTAGCTGCCATAGGCTGCTGTGAAATGAGCTGGGAGGCATTCGGGTGCGGGTATTCGTGCTTAGCCTTAGCTATCATCTCATACATTCAAGCAGAGCGTCTTTCAAAAATTACTCCGGGAGTGGAGTGTGGGCGATGCTTAAAAGCACTGTGTGATAGACGAACTGGGTTAGTATTGACCATGGCTGGAAATGCCAGCGACTTATATGTATATTGGGGTGGTCCTTAAAAATTAAATGAAGGGTTCTTTCAGTCTCATCCCCTCAATCGATAATACCACGGACACAGATACCACATATAAATTTTAAACTGAAATTTGACCCTTGTGCGCCACGCCTTAACCGACTTCAATCGGGACCAAAATTTATATGTGATATCTTCGGCTATGGTAGCATCGGTATGATGTAAAAATTTGCTTGCTACATTTAGGGACCACTCTAATATATATATATATAATAAAGATGTTTGAGAATTGCATAAAACTTATCGTCTAGTGGACTGTATCATAAAACGCGGGTAAAGGGCCGCCATGTAGTAGGGGAATTGGGGCACAATTGTCATGGTCCTGACGTCTGGACAAAAGTTTTTGGCCGTTGGTTATAATAGTCTGAGGAATGTCCTTGCCGCGCATGAAAATTTTCGCTCCACAAACTCTCTACATTTTAATCAGTTTACTTGGTAGCATTGTTAACTAAAGTTTCAAAGTAACCAATACGCGATTTTGCAAAATAATTTCTTATCTACAAATCGAGCTGCCAATCAGTTTTTGTGTTTTTGTTATTTGCAAATTTGTTCCTTTTCTTCATTGGCGCCAATCGCAGCTACTGCTCGGCGAAACAATTGACCCGTCCAGCGGGTTTCAAGGTTGTAGTACGTATGTATGTATGTTAAAAAATACATACATATCAATGTTTAAGTATACATGCATACGTATGTACGTAAATAGCACTTAGCGACTATGCAGCGGTTGCTCCAACTGATTATGGTTTGCCATTAAATTTTAATATCTGTTGGTTTGCAATTGAAATTTCTATTTTCGCTGGTTTTCCTGAAGTTTGCTCGGTGAAAGTGAGTTTAATTGGTTTGAAAATTTTTGCAACATACTAAAAAAAAATTTTATGGCAAATAAAATGTTTTTTATACACACTAATAGCGAATCGCTATTAGCGGTTGAATGAATTTTATCAACAATGAATGTGAATATTTTTCTAAGTAAAAATTGAATGCTTTGTGACATTTGCATTTTATGAATGCACCATTCAATATTTATATATTTAAAAAAAATCATGTCGATAAAGTCTTGGGAGATAATCGTAAATTCAGTACTTTTAAATACATATGTACAAATGTTACTGTTTAGGGCCGTTTTCTGAAGTAACCTTTAACTTTAAAGCTCACTTTATATTTAAAGGTTGGACTAATAATAAAGCTATAGTTAACCATTTCTATTATCGGTTTTTGACGTATGTATGTTTCTTGATTATAAACCAGTTTAAAGCCGACAATAAAATGCTTTACTTTAGACACAATCCTATATTTTAAGGCAACCTTTAAATATAAAGTTACAAGTTACTTGAGATAACGGCCTTAAGGGGTTGAATGAATTCTATTAACAATGAATGTGAATTTTTTATACTTAGGCATAGAGAATTATGAAATGTGATAGATATGTGGTAATTGCCACGCCCTCCACTCTTGTGGGCGGAAACATTAAATTTTATCCGATTTCGATGAAATTTAGTTTGTACTCTCTCTTTTATTAGAAACCCCAATATATAGAATATGGGGTAGATTGGATCACTATAACGTCTAGAACTCGCAAAAAATGTGGGCCAAGTCATTAAATGTGATAGAATTTGGTTTAATTTTTCTTTCCACTCTCAGAAAACAAAGTGTTTACTGAAAAGTTACATATACTGCCGGCAAAAAGTATTTTCACAGCAAATTTTTCACAATATATGCATAAATTTCTTTTTGAATATTCTTCCACCAATTTTTTTATAAAAATATGGTTCATTCTACAACAAAAAACATAAGAATATAATTTCTAAACTTTGTGCAACCCTGCGAAAATTCAGCAAATTTTCATGCAAATTTTAAACTTTTTAATCAGATTTTTTAGAATTTTTTGGAGTATGCAGTTTTGCAGCCCATTAAATTCTAACTGCAAGTTCGGATTTAGTCAAAAATCGCATTGATTTTTGAATTTTTTTTTGTTGACGGTGTTTTGCATATTTCCAAACAAAGTGTTTTCGAAAAAATTTTTTGTATGGAAAAGATTGGAAAAAATTGTCAATAATCAACGGGAATTCCTAGCTACTTAAAACTTGTACCTTATAATAATAAAATTGATTAGGCCACAAATCTGCATGCCTACAAAATTCTAAAAAACCTGATTATGAGGTTAAAAATTTGCATGCAAATTTTCTGAATTTTCGTGAAATTTGCACAAAGTTTAGGAATTGCATTTTTTTATGCTTTTTGTTGTACAATGGACCATATTTTTTTAAAAAATTGGCGGAAAAATATTTAAAAAAATTGTTGCATATATTGTGAAAAATTTGCTGCGCCATTACTTTTTGCCGGCAGTGTTGGTCTCTTTTTTCCTAATGTTTGGAGTGGTTTCTCCATTGTTCGAAAAAATATTTTCGCAAAATTGCGCAAACAGCCGAAAATCGAAAATAAAGAAAATCGAAAAGTACATATATGTATGTGCAAAGTTCCGTGAAAAGTTTCAATTATACATTCGAAAACTAAATAAAATTCTCTAAAATATGTGTATAATTTCAAGACCTGACGAACGGGTGCTCACACGTTTTTTTGCTCATAATCTTTAGCATATACATTTCAGAGTGAAGTTTTTAATAAGAAAATATAGGAAATAAATACCTTCACTTGAATATTCCACAACACTTCAAAATTGATTACAGAGGAAAAAGAAACAGTTTCATTGTAAGGTTCAACGCCAAAGACAAGTAAAGTGAAATTGGTATCGCGCTGATTGTAGTATTTTTTTTTTTTTTGGAAATGTACCGTTCCCTCTCTAAGCCCAACTGGGTTTTTTATCAATTGCCACCATGACTTTTTTCCACCTGCCTCCATATAATCGAAACACTCACTGTTTGGCGTGGTCCGCATTTTTTTTTTGCGTAATTTTTCTTATTCTTTATTTTCCACCACACTAGTACTTTGAAAATGTAACTGATGTTAAAATATGGGAGCGAAATGTTGTGGATTTAAATTATTAAAATGCAATTCTGCTGAAAACGAAAATTTGCAACTTCAAACTCCATTTTATTAGAATCCAGCATAAATATTGAATGCAACTTGATTCCCGGAATGGTATTAAATGTTTAACATTTAGCTAATTACATTGCCCGATTTTCATCATTCGCCAACCATTTACCCATACTTCTCGACTTTAGCCAATTTTATTTTATTACGAAATTCAATTAAATTGTTGATTGCACTTTTATAAAGCAGCATAAAAACATGAAAACAATTTCATCGAATTTACTGGAGTATTTAGTTGGCGTTCGCGCTAAAAATGAAATTAAACGCGGCGAATAGAAAATAACGGGCAACCGAAAACAAAACCAAAATAACAAACAAAGATCCAAACAACACAAAAATTATACTCTAAAGAGCATAGCCAAATGGCAAGTTTGACGCATTTTCAATAAAATAAACTCTAATTTAACCGCTGCTTGCCACAGGCAACTGAAAATTATTAGGAAAAATTGCCGAACCATCTAGCCGTCGTGCAGTTGGACAGTGAACGGATGTCACGGATGGGTAAACATGCAACTAGATCCGCGTATACATGGCTCAGGCCACAGAGAGAAAAGTCAAAAAACAGCAGAACAATAGCCATAACAAATAAGCGAACACAAACAATAAATGTGGCAGAAATTGCTTACAACAAAAATTTGTGATTTTCCAGCCATGCTATGTACAACTTTCTGTGTGCATTTCTGGTGCTATATAAATATTTGTGTGACTGCGTAGCCATCTGAAAAAGAATAAAATTCACAAAACCTAACACAAAGCAAAACATGTACATTAGACTGCATCACTCCCCATACAAGAAAAAAATCGGTACTGTGTTTCCATTGGAATTATAAAACCTTTTATATTTTAAGACTACCACCAAAATATTTCGGAAAAATATTAAGATTTAAACGAGCAGCACCGATTTGAAATACGTTCAAGAATGGATTTTTTATGAATCAAAATAGTTTCTTTAAGATGTTTTTTGAAAAAATCCCCTGAAGTGACAAAACGGTTTAAGCTTAAAAAATTTTCATAAAAGTATTTAAAAAAATAAAAAAATTTTGAACGGAATCGTAATCAGGAGATTTTTGATGCTGTTTTTTAACTTTTTTCAAAGATTAGTATAAGAAAATCTTGAATAACTGAAGGTAAGTATCATTGGAAAGGCATTTTCTCATCCTTTTTATTTTTTTCCTAAAAAGCTCATTCAAAGGATGAAACAGAAAGGTAGGATGAACGAACATCATTCAAAATTGAATTAGGATGTGTTGGTATTTGAAAAAAAAAATAAACTGGGACTCGAATGACTTTTTTTTGCCCATAAATAAAAATAGTGGGAAAATACCTTTCTACCGAGATCCCATAAGTCTAAATCAGAATAGTATTGGCCCAGTTATTTAAGTCTTTCGTGAATCAATCTTTGAAAAAAGTAAAAAAAACAGCATTAAAAATCTCATTATTACGATTCCGTTGAAAAGATTTTTAAATATTTTTATGCAGATTTTTTAAACCTAATCTGTTTTGTGATCTGAGGGGACCTTTTTCAAAAAGTTCTTTAAGAAACTATTTTTATTCATAAAAACTAAATTTTTTGAGGTATTTTCAAATCGGTCCAGCTCGCTTAAATCGTAATATTTTTCCGAAATATTTTGGTGGACGTCTTAAAAATAATACATTTTGTAATCCCGGCGAAAAAACCGCAACTTTTTTTGATGAGGCAGTCTAATGTACATATTTACATACTTGCATCGAAATATGTTTATTCGTCCAAGAGCTGTAGTAGCCCAACAACCAAGCAGATATATGGCTTGATGGAACAAACAAAGCCAGAGCTTCGCATAGGAAATTCATACATATACTTACATATCGTCGATGTTTTTGCAAAACCGCAAAAATCACCGTTGTAGCAAAAAATGAGATTTGGTTACCCTGAACTCCAGGCATCGAGATTTATGCATAAAAATCGTTAAATCGTTATTAAAGCAACAGATTTGTAAAATAATAGCTAGAGAAAATACCGCCTATCAAGGCAATGCATTCAAAGAATAAACCGTTTTTTCGCTCTCCTCTAAAATTTGAGTGCCGTAAGATTGGCGGTTTTGCAAAAACATCGACGATATATATATATATTTGTACAAAGAAATATGCACACACACATAAAAGGGCGTAATAAAATACTGCTTGAGCCAGAAAGAGTACAGTAAAGCTGTAGCTTATGATGGAAATTAGTAATAATTCGAAATGGGATGATGGCACGTTGTCTGTGTCGAAATGTTATTGTGGGTTGTTCCAAACACAATGCAGTGTATGTTTTCGTCGTTAGTCGTTTAGGCAGTAGCCGAAAAACAACTAACACAATAAACATGACGAACATAGAAATTATAGTCAGTGACAGCGAGCATAATAACAAAAGCAAACAAAGTTTGAAAGGGCATATAAATTAAAATCAGGGACCGCAAATAACGATTATCCTTTCAAATTTCAACTCAAAAATCACGCGGAAAGAGAAATGCTACGTGCATAAGGAGTAAACCAATATATTTCTTATTACTGGGAGTACCTTCAGCGGCACTGATTTTTATTTTTTAATTTTTACTTATAAAAATCATGTTTAATCATTATATTTATATTTTGGGTTTTATTTTTTACTCAGAAAATAATCGTTATGTTTTGAGTTTTATTTTTTGCTCGGAAAATAATCGTTATGTTTTAAGTTTTATTTTTTGCTCGGAAAATAATGGTTTCGTTTTAAGTTTTATTTTTTGCTCGGAAAATAATCGTTACGTTTTAAGTTTTATTTTTTCTCGGAAAATAATCGTTATTTCCTGGGTTTAATTTTTTGCTCAGAAAATAAAACTTAATTTTTGCGTATGCGCATGCGCATGCGTGAATAGACAGGGGGCGGCTGCATTGAACCTTTTACGCCACTGTGGAGTGGGTAATGAAAATACAGATGCCAGGGCAGAAACAAAGAGAACCACATTTCTAAAGAAAAAGTGCAAAAAAGCGCATACGCATACGCAAAAATTAAGTTTTATTTTCTGAGCAAAAAGTAAAACTCAAGAAATAACGATTATTTTTCGAGCAAAAAATAAAACTTAAAACGTAACCATTATTTTCCGAGCAAAAAATAAAAATTAAAACGTAACCATTATTTTCCGAGCAAAAAATAAAACTTAAAACGTAACCATTATTTTCCGTGCAAAAAATAAAACTTAAAACGTAACGATTTTTTTCCGAGCAAAAAATAAAACTCAGTTAGTAACGATTAAAAAGTGATTTTTAAAATAAAACTTATAACCGTTACGGTCCCTGATTAAAATTGTTAATATTATTATTGCGGCTGCGTGTATATTTTTTGGGTTTATATTTTGCCCAGAATAATTACTCGAAGTTCTATAGACTAGAAACAGATGTTTATGCTAATATTTTTTTTTGGTTAAAAACAGTGAAAAGAGGTAATAGTGGTGCATTTAATAAACGTTTTACAATGAAAAATAATAATTACTCATCTCTAGACTTCTTCAAATTTGTTCTCCTTTTTCATTGCAAGATATTTTTATGAGCCCCAAACCGGGTTGCAGTTTTGCTAAAAATGCATCCAAATCGATTCAATTCGACCTTGAATTTCGATTGATACATCTTTTTCTCCTCAGTGCAAATTTTTATAAATTTTCGGATAACCCTTTCGGAATAAATGTGTAAATTTTGCAAACTAGACCCCAGTTTAAAAAAAAAAACATGGATATATTCGGAATCAGCGAGATTTTCTTCCTTGTTATAAAAAATTACTTTTTGTTAATGTAAATCCTGTCCTCTAAATGTCTATATAAGTTTTTTATGTTTTCACTAAATTTGAGTTTTTCCCGAAGGTTTATCCATAAGTGCATAGTTTGGCACCGCGGGCTTTTTAAAAATCAAAAAGACCCAAAAATGAATAGCCCTAATAAATACCGCAAATTAAAAATGTTGGCATGCAATTTCCACGAAATCAGCTTGTCTCACGAAAAACAGTGATTTAATATTTTTTGTAGGCAATTTTTGACTTGACCGTTAACAAAATTGTGGAAAAAATGCTTTTTTTGACTTTTGACCTACCGCCAAATCTCTAGCTAGGAAACTGTTGGTACATATGTTATTTGGAATCTCAATTCATTGGATTCATCCTCACTGAGTTTATAAAAATAAATTTTATAAGAAAAAGCGAGAATGATCGATGGATCTCTTCTGTTGTGCATAATAAAATTGGACAAAAATTAAAACATCATAAATTTAATTTACACTGCATATGTATGAATACATGTATGTAAATTCATGCTTGTTTTGAGGTTATACGTTGGAATAAAGTTTTGCTTTTTGCCTATATTTACTTTATAGCTAAAGACCGCGGAAACATGGCGCCCAAAGCTATCGCAGGAAAATTCTTCTAAACAAGTTTGGTCTCTATACAGAAAACCGTCGATCGTTGAAAGCTGCTTGAGTCGGCGGAGAACTATGATAATCACTTCTATATCGATGGCTGAGTGGAAGATCGACCTATCTCGGCAGCCAGTTCGAAAGCGCTCTATCTCAAAAAACTTTTCAAGAACGCCCTATTTCAGAATTTAATTGAAAACCACCCTATCTCAAAATTCGGTTCAAAAACGCCCTATCTCACTTCAAAATGTATTGAAAATATGCTGATATAGGGCGTTTTTGAATCAGCAGCTGAGATAGGGCGTTTTTGAAACGAATTCTGAAATAGGGCGTTCTTGAAAAGTTTTTTGAGATAGAGCGTTTTCGAACTGGCTGCCGAGATAGGTCGATCTTCCACTCAGCCATCGATATGTGGCTTTAAATCAACATTTCTTACGAAACATTCAAACAAATTCTATTTCAAACTAGAAAATGCCCGGCGTGCTTCACTGCGCCTTAAAAGTATTTTTGTTTCGTTACTCGCTTCCAAAATTCATAAATAAATGGATTTAAACACAGTATACAGTAATCCAGATAGGCAAAACAAAAAATGTAAATATGCTTATTTGACAATTTGTTTGAATGTATTGGTTGATATTTTTTCACAGTTGTCGTTTTCGTTAACCCAAATGAAATCAAATTTAATATTTTCTTATAGTGAAAAATATTTTCAAGTACCATAAAATAAAGGCTGAATTTCTTTATTCATTCTGAACGTTTGGAATAGACTTTTTTGTTTATTTATTCTTAAGAACGTTCCTGATGATATGTTGACGTATATCTCAAAAGCATTCTGTTTATTCCGGCTGTGAAATGGGATTATCCGGAATGTATAAAGAAACGCAGCCAAAATAACGGGAAAAATAAAATTCCAAGAAAATCAGCAGTGAAGTGTTAGCGATTGTGACCGGATGTAGTTCCTACATTAGTCATACCGCGTTCCGAACACAACTTTGAGTGAATAATTGAATGAATAAGGGCTGACTTTGTGGAAAATGGTCCCATCGATTATCGATGACGAGAAGAATTGGTTCAGCCGTGTCTGAGATATTTTAACGAAAGTCGGGGCCGAAGTTGCCTTTGGTATAATTTAGGTTAGTATTAAATTTGGCCGAAATCTGTCAATAACCACGCCACCTCCCATGTAGTAATTAACAATACTTTTGTTTTATTATTTTTTTTTTTTATGATTTTGTTGTTTAAATTTACATTTCGAATATATCCACAAACATTTGTGGGTACTTATGCACCAGCCGTTGCCTATCGGTTAATGACAAAAAAACCCTACACAGGCACAATATTTCATGTATTAATTTTCAAATAAGCATATTGTCAATGGCTGGTTTACTGTATACTGTGGATTTAAAGAGCTTTTTGAAGTGAGCTTTTCAAAAAATTTTTCGATTTATGAAGCATTCTTTATTTTTTTGTATGTGGGTGTTAATTATTAAATTTTCGAAGATACCTACATATTTAGGAAGTAGTAAGTTAAGTATCGGCTTTAGCCTCGCAATTTATTTTATAATCTTAAATCTCGTATCCCCAAATTGCGCACTTTCTTCAAAAGTACACTAATTCAATATTCAGCTTATCAATTTCACTGGATAATATTTTTCCCATAGGTGGCAACCCTCCTTAAAAATATTTTCGGCGGTAGACTTTCCTAAACCTCTTTAGTTTGATACCCATATAGCAATTTTTACTTTATGTTATCAATTTACTTAAGCTGCAATTTGCAAACAGGTGGCAACGCTCTAATAATTTTTATTCTATATTTTAATTTAGGCCTCTAGCAATACATTTGTGAAAATTACATTCGATTCCATGCATTAGTTTTCGAGTGTTGCGCGTACAAACATACAGACAGACAGAGAAAATTTCTAAAAATTGTTGACTTCTGCTGCTCTAATAAATACCTCCGATATTAATTTTTCCTTAATATCTATGATGCACAGACATCGGCCTGTTACAATTTTATTATATGTATAGATTTGTTTAAATATTACTTTTTCTCTTCGAAAATTTCAAATCGCTAACACATAGAAAATTAAAAAAGCCTCTGAAAAATCATGTCACAATTTTCTTAGTGTGAAGGTTATTAAAATCGGTGATTTTTTCATTAATCAAACGATTGACGTGGTACTAGCAAAAGAAACCTAAATACCTTCCACCAAGGCGGTTAAAATATAAAATTTCTTGATGCTTACTATACTTCAAATGATAATACTAGGACAACTTTTTTTATCCATTACGAGTTACGAGTTCTTTAAGTTGCATTCCATTGTATGTAGGATCAGAAAAATAGCTTGACATTTTCAACTTTTTATCTCCTTTCAAAGCGACTCAAAATTCCAAACACCTGAGATCCCTGCTACAATTTTCCAGCGAAAATTGCATCATATTTATGCTCATGCCTGCTCTTAGTCAAGTAGCAAATTTTAATTTCTCAACGTACATACTTTCCAAATGAAGGTCGTTGCAAAAATGGCAATAATAAAAACACTAGATTGCATGTCCAACTCTGTTGTCATACTTTCAGCTCGGCTGGATAATTGGTACTTCTATATAAGGGTATCAGAGCGAGAGGGAGGGAGCTATACACAGCTACAGAGGGGCGCATAATATTGCAATCAACATTACAACGTACGACATAGATGACAGTAGCAACAAAAACAAAATTACATCAACGAAACCAACAAAAACGTAATCAAGCTAAATGAGTTATGTACAGAGTGCGTGTTATATACATACATACATACATACATACATACATATGCATGCGTGCTTGTGTGTGCATATGCGGGCGACGGCTGCCTAAACATCGCATGCCCATTAAGCTCAAAAGCAGCTGAAAGTTTTATTTTTTGTTTTCATTTTGGCTGAAAAGGCAACAAATTGTGAGTGGCAAACGGATGGACCGAACGAACATGCCTATGCACATGAACATACATAGCTACCTATGTATGTACCCTGTATAAACCCGACGTGGACCCATGCGGCAACAAGAGCAGGCATTTAAGCGTGTGATAAGAGCATTATAGGCTGATTTGAAGTTTAAGTGGCATTTTTTGGATGGATGTGGGGGCTGTGGCGACATGGGTGTGGAAATGTAATCGCCTACATGTCTCTGAGTGTCATAAGTAGAAACTACATTTCCAATCGTGAGTTTAATAAAGCGTAAATCATTCCTTTCACATACATAGCGTTCATTTATTTAGAGACTCATGAAGTATGGAAAATTTTTTACAAATGTACACTCATGGGAAATTCGTTAGTGGCGTATGGCACGGCGTATACGCAACCGACTGGGTTGGGAGCGCTTGTACTCAAACACACGAACACACCTAACCGGATTTAGTCGTCGCCGCTGTCATTGCCATTAGCATTAAATGTATATATAAACAGGATATGCATAGAGCTTAAGCCGCGACTGTGTAACAAAATTTGTTACCTACTACGTTGCATGGTTATCGCCCCGGTTCCATTGGTTGGTTGTCTACTTGTCTACTTGCCTGCTGCCTGCTATTTGTTTTTTTTTACAAGATACAATTTATTGCCACAGAGTGACGTAAAAGGGATATGGCGGAAACCCAATTCGAGGCAAAAGTAAACGCAACATATAAGCCTTAATAGTACCAGCATCCTAGGTATGTATATAAATGAGGGTGAAGTGGCGCCACAGTGGGGAGAAGGTCAGAAGGCAAGTTCAACAAAAGCGAAAACTATGAACTAACTGACACACACTCGCACCAGAGCGAACAGTTAATTCACACATGCAGACACCCGGACTACAGCAGCCACATGACAAGCCAAAATGTGTGCACTTCCATGCTTTAGCTTGCTATGTAGCTGATGTTTGAATGCTTGTTTATGTGCCTCGGCGGTAATCTAAATTCTACACTTGGTTTGTTGGCATTTTTATGTTGCTTCATACATATTTAGCATCGGTATTTGCACACACATACATGCATACATATGTCTGTCTTTGAATATTTCCATATCACTCTGCTATTTTGTATCATTTACATACCTGAGTTGGAAGTAACTTCCCGGTTTTTCATTTTACATATTTTCATGCAATTCTCCGTACATAAGTACTTGCCTCCTCGTTCTATCAACCGTGAATTTTTGTATTTGTCCATATGTCGTATAGTAGAGTACTGCGTTTCCAACAGGGTCAACCGAAAAGTTGACATAAAGCCATGACTTTGTGGTGTGTATGTATTTACATATATATGTATGCAAATATGCGAGTATAAATATTTAGTTATGCATCACAAAATTATATCCGGAAAGTTCCAGATTTGTTTGTTTTTTGCCTGTCATACACATGTATTTTATTGCCAGCGCAAAATTTATGCAAATTTTTTTGCGGAATGTCTGCAATAAATGGCTTTCAATATAAAATTAGTGAGCACATACATACAAGTATGCATGTAAGCATGTTTTTGTATAGGATATGATATACATACATACGTACCTAAATACGAACATAACTAGACTGAGGGAAATAATGCATAGTAAAACCGAATATTTTATGTTTGATTATCGTTTAAAAACTTTCATAAATATGAAATATTTAAAAATAATATTTTCGTACAAAAATTTAGCACGCACACATTTGAATGTTCAAATCTGACTAAGTATATTAAGGCGTATCACGAAAAAAAAATTTTGTGCGTAAATCGCGTTTTCTTATTTGCTACCGGATTTGTTAAATTTTCTATGTCACCGGCCTCGCTCAGGACTATAATTGAATAAACCCTAACCCTGTTTAGCAAGGTCGTCATAGTTTTTTGAGAACTTTAGATTTATAGTATAAAAGTAAAAATCTAGCGATAGCATGTAATTCCAAAATTATTGAAGGTATAAATTAAAACAGGTTTGAAGGCCAAAACTATTTAATGGCCAATTATAGTCCTGGGCGGGACCTTTTCAGCGACATACAGTGACTCAAATAAATGACCACGTGTTGATTTTCTTCAAATATTCGTAATGTTTTTCAAGCTAATTTTTTTTTTTGTCATTTTTATATAAAAATATCGTCTAGGCTTTAACCAAAGCCGTGTAAATAAAACAAACTTTATACAAAATTTAGGAAAATTCAACATATTTTCGTCAAAATTTCAACTTTTTATTCTGAAATATTTTGGGTATGCAGTTTTATAGCCCATACAATTTTAGTCTAATGAAGTGCAAGTTTCAAACGGCTAAAAAATTCCGTTGATTTTTTAGTTTTTTTTTTTTTGGGTGACGGATTTTAGCACTTTTTTCATATAAGTATAAATTTCTTATGAAATAAAACGCGGGAGACCGTCAGCAACAAAATTTCAAAATATCAACGCAAGTTTTTGTAAATTGCGCTTGTTATATTAAAAAACCCGAAAAGTAGCCTCAAAAAAAATTCTCAAAAATCAACGCGATTTTTTAGCCGTTTGAAACTTGCACTCCATTAGACTAAAATTGTATGGGCTATAAAACTATCATTCCCAACGTAATCTCTATTCCCCTACGATGTAGCGACGCTCACTGGTAATTAAACCTTTCCATTAACGTAATAAGATTTGAACATTCTCTTATGTTAACTCTCGCTATCTTCGGAAAGTTTTTTTATAGAGTAGCACTCTCTTCTTCGCATCTGTAGCTGCGACACTAGTCCGGCACACTAGCTCCTTATCTCTATTAAGTTATCTAGCCTTAGTGGATCTTTTAATAGTGCAGATTTTGATAGTACAGCTAGGCTGTGTATGTTTTGTCGCAAAGCACGGGCTAGCAAATAGAACCGTCTCAGCGTCTTCGTCTGTATTTCATTCTACACACTGAGGTGAATCATCCAAGCCAAAATGGTTCAAGTACTTCCAGAAGCAGCTGTGGCCAGCTAAAAACTGCGTGCTTTTATTTCACAAATTTTTCAATGCTAGACATGAGGATGTATGTATGTTCACCTTCCATTTGTTGAGTTTTCCCAACGCTGCCTCCATTCTATCATCTATGCACCCATTTCCTGTGCAGTAAATGCCAAAGCAGCAGCACCGTCTTGTTTCCTTCTGTGGTAAACTCTCTCTCTTTCTCCGGCTAATAAGCCGATGGGGGTCATACCTGCAACCACCATTACTGCATCGTCTGACGTCGTCTTATATTTACATATTACTCTAAGAGCACTGAGTCTGTATACAGCTTGGTACGGTTTTTTGTAGGCCTTCACTTTCACCGACTTTGTGAAGATTGGGAACGCTTATAGTATTACCGAGGTGACCACCGTTGTCAATATTCCGCGTTTACAGCTCCTAGGTACGCCTACGAAATATTTGTTACCTAACGGAATCAGATGGACCTAACCAAGTGGGCTGCTGATTCCTGGGCGATCGATATGTATGTAGTTTTTTTTTACCAAATACTTTTCCTAAGTGGCAACTCGTTTCCAGCGCAGAAGATAACTCGAATTAAAAGAGAAAACCTAACATAATAATAATGTAAATAATTAACTTTATTGACGCCGGCTTAACAAAATATTGAGTGGAAGTAATTGATTGCATTTTTTTTTTTTGTTGCTATGCCTTCGGGGCTCCTATTGAATTTATTAGAATTCCTACTGGTTTTTGTGCAATTTTTCGCAACCATACCTTTTTGTATTTTATCACGGTCACCCCCAGCTCGTTTTTTTTCTCTTTCCCGAAAACAATTCATCCATTATTATCTATTTATTTCGAACACACGCACACTACTTAAGCGCAAGAGACGAGAGGCAAGTAAATAGCCAAAATATCTTCGTTTTTATCTTTATCAGTGTTGCCACCTCTTACACACACACAAACACAAGTACATAGATAAAATTTGTCGCATCACTATTGACACTTTCTCATTAACTAGGACCTTTTTGTGCGCACAAAGCAGCAACCGTAAAAAAGATAAGTGGATAGCACCTAATAAGCAATACAACAATAACAATAAATAACAACACTCTTATGTTAATGAATGTAGGGAGGGACTACTCTTAGAACAATCTAGTGAAGTGTGAACGAAGACAAAAAGAAATGAAGTGAAACCAACAAAAGCGTGGCTTATTTACCACTGATGGGGAGAAAAGCAAAAAAAAACAAAATGGCATGAAAAATTTTATGAACTAGGCTGAGTAACCAACTGCGCACATAAAAACTAGAAGGGAAATGCTAAGCTGGTTTTTGTGGCACATATTTGTGGGTAAATATTTGATTGGTTAGCTGGAGCTTTAAGAAGATTTTAAGTATCTACATTTTCTGTACGCATACACATTGAATGGGTTAACAAGCTGAAATTAAAGCGGCGGCATTTGTGGAAACTACGAAATATTGGTTTCAACAAATACTATAAGTGCTTACTATAACAATTTCAATTTAAAATTCGATTTCAATTGTGTATGGCAGCCAATCGAAAGCAATTGGAACGTGCAACCAACCAATTGACCAAACATACAAACGTGTATGTATGTATGCAGGAGTAAATGTACCAGCATATACATACATATATGTATTCCTAATCAAACAGCGGAAAGCTGAAAATACATAAAAAAAAACATATCTAACTACCCTGCAAAAAATGCGACTAATCCGGGCTGACTCCGGGAACAATCGCAAAGGAACATGCGATTGATACCGCTTTTGATATCTTTATATGGAGTGAACTGGTCGGTTTTGTTCGAGCATGGCCTATGCAGAGACTAATTGTTCCCGTTTATACCCGAAGAGGTAAAAAAAGCCAATAGTCGCTTTTGAAAAAAAAAACTTGCGCCAGCTGCAATTCGAACCGGGGCTCTCAGGTTTGCTAAGCTTATACTCTTTATTATGTTAATTGTACGCATTAGATATGAGTGGAGACTAACAGGGCAATTCCGGCTATGATAGTAAAAGTCTTTCGTAAGACAAATGAAAGATAGTTTAAACAACTTTTTTATTCTAGAACAAAAGTCTTAAAAAAAACCCTCTCACTCACCACTCGCGGCGAAAAGATATTTTAAGAGAGAGCACCACTTGTATATCATTTAGCTCGCGTCGTTCCAACAGCCGCAATGGCAGAGTGAGCAAAGTACAGGCGTGCCATTCGAGAGATCCGAGTTCGAGTTCTTGGGCAGCGGAACTTTTTTTCCTTTTTTCAATTAACATTTTTTTCTTTTTTCATTTAATAATAATAATAATAATGCTTTTTAAATTTACTATCTTTTAATTTTTATATTTTATTGATTTTTAGAAATCTTTTTTTTGCTTCTAATTTTTAAGCTTTATTGTTTAAAAAAGAAATTTTTTTATTAATTGGGTTTTCTATTGTAAATTGAATTTTCTTTTATTTTAAGTTTTATTGTTTAAAAAGGAGAAATATATTCGTTTTATTTCATACAATTTTTAGAAACTTATATTAATTTTCGCTTATTTTAGTTGTTTTTTTCTTTTTTAGTAATTCATTAATTTTTAGATTTTATTGTTTAAAATAATAAAACATTACATTTAATTTTTAGAATTTTACTTTATTTGTTTCTCCGTTTTTTAATCTCATTTGTTTTTCTTGCATACATTTCATTTTACTTTAATTTTTAGATTTTACTGATTTAAAAAGAAAGATATATATTATTTATTGCATTTAATTTTTAGGATGTTATTTTGTTTTCTTACTTTTATTTTTTGTTTTCTTTTTTAATTTAATTTTCGTTTAATTTTAGACTTTTTATTAATAGAAATATTTTTTTTTAATTTGATTAAATTTTCAAGTACTGCTTTCTTCTTTTTTGATAAATTTTTTTCTTTTTCTAATATAATTTTCGTATTTTATTATTTTAAAATGAAAAAAACATAAGTTTTTAATTTAATTAAATTTTTAGAAACATTTTTATTTTTTACTTTTGCTTTATTTTTATTTTACATATTTTTATTAGTTTTATTTTATTTTATTTATTTAGTAGTTGTTATTGTTTTAAAAAGAAACAAAATATATTCTTTAATTAAATTAAAAAAGAACTGATTGCTAAAATGTGAACAGCATAACGCTATGAATTTCTCGTTGGTAAATATTTCTATTCGTCGTGTCTTTCGAAAGACAGTGAAGAGCTTTCAAGATTGTTGCCAGAATTGCCATGTAATTGATTTCCAACAATAGCCGTATGAGACTAATTGCTACTAACTAATGCCCAAGTGTATCCGATTGAGACTAAACCCGGCATATTTTTTTTAGAGATTCATCGAGCAATTTTTTGCAGGGTAATTGTGTAGAACCGCTGGCAAAGCACTTCAAACACCACCGCAAGTTATATAAGTACATAGGCGATGCTGCGACCTTCACGCCGAGCAGCTATAGAAACGTTAAAAAAAGGTCAATAGCTATTGTTATTGCAAGAAGTGTGGTACATATGTATAAATATACATATACATATGTAGATACGTGCCAGTATTCATTGCATGGCAATAAAGTCATTGAAAACATTCAAACCGCCCGCAGCGGGTTCGAGCAATAAGAGAGAAGGTGAATGTGAAAGCATTTGGAACGTTAGCAATGCCATTGGCAACATCAGAAACACCGTTATCATTAAGGGTAGCGAAGGAAGCAATAACCACAGTAACCGTAGTAGCCGTAATTGTGCGGAGTATGTATGTACATATGTACATAAGTATGGATGTCTGTAGTATATAGCACAGGACAATTCCGACACGAACACATTGCACGTGGAAATATAAGAGACCAGCGGCCAAAGACTAGCGCCCAGCGCCAGTCAGACAATGTTGCATGCACTAATGCGCACGTCAGCAGTGTCCATTGTGGCTAATAGAAATGGCAATGGCAACAACAACAACTCCAAATGCAGCGACAGCAGCAGATAAAAAAGTAATAAAAATTAGCACAAAAAGAAGAGCAAAAACTACATAGTGGGATAAAATATATATCAGGCAATATATAGCCAGCGGCTATTGTAGATAATTTCGTGTTTGCCAGCCCTAAGCGTCGACCGAGAATAAGCTTAAGCGATTTAATTAAGATTTAAATAGGGCGCGCTATTGGCGGCAGGAATAGGGTGTAAACATATAAACTAATTCTTAGAAGAAGAGTAGCGAGAGGGGGCCGTGCACATAGTGAAGTCGCTTCGTTATAAATGGTTATAACTGAGTACTACGTGTGAGCGCCGCAAACATTTGATGGTTTTATAGTTTTCCACTTTTCATAGAATTTATCAGCAGAAGGTAAATGTGTGTGCAAAAATAACGATAAAGCGCGAACAAAGAGCCGTTTGTCACCGCCGTCGCATCGCTGAAATTAGATACATAGTAGTTACACTGTATTGGCTGGGATATTGTATAGTAAGGTGGTGGTGGGAATGGGAAAATATCGCGCCGGCATTGTGCCTTATTGACTAAATATGACAACAGCAATATATAGTTACAAAAAAGGAAATTGATACCTATGTAGATACAATAACTTAAAAAAACATCTAAACAAACTAAAACAATAAAAGTGACAAGCACACTACAGCTATAAAAGCTGACATCCATAAATGGATAGAGACAAACTGCAGAAATTAAAGCTTTCCACAATGAGAATAAAACAAACAAGCAACTTCCAATGCAACCATCGATAGGTGAGGCTGTCTGTAGCTGTTGCAGATAATTAACTTTTTTTGGAATAGAAAATTATAGATTTAAAGCGCTCTTTATGAATTAGGGCGTTAAACCCTTATGGCCTTATTCATAAAAAGTAAAGTAATTTAAAAAAGCTTTATAAATTTACATTTTCATAAATTTCTCAATTTTTAAGTCGGTTGTGTTTTTTGCTTAAAAATTACTTGTTTAACAAAAAGTTCTACAAATACAAGATGCGCTCAACTTTCAAAGGTAACAAAAAATTTTAAAAAAGAGTCTTAATAAGAACAAATTAATTGATTCCATAAAATTTACGTTTATGTTCATTTTCCTCGATTTCTGGTTTTTGGTTTTTGATAGAGCTGGTGATTTTTCATGATCGCCTAATTTTTTCAATATTAAATTTACTGAACTCACAAGAATAACGAAAAATTCATATAAAACGATGCACAAGAAATGGAAAAGAAATTTTCTTCTACCAAAATTTCTTAAATCAGTTTGCAGCTCTTAAGAAAAAAATGAACGTATATTTATGTATTTCTTCATGAAAATGTAGAGCAACCGCAAAGTGCTTTTTTCAAGCCACAGAAATAATAATAAATATTTATTATGATTTTCCTTGAGGGCTGGGTTTTAAGCTTTAAGATACGGTTTGTATTTGAGATTATTAGCTTTAGGGGGGGTTTGAACCCCAAAACCCACCCCTTGTGTGCGCTAATGCTTCTCGCCTTCATTTAATTTAATTTCTTAAAATACGTAAAAAATTTTATAAATTTTCAAACAAAAGATTTTTCATACCCATATTTTTAGACGAGATGAGAATGGAATACTTATTACCCTAAAAGATAAATATCCCATACGAACTAAGCATTTTTACATATGTCTATAAGTAAACCATATCCGTTAATACCAGGAATCAGACATTCGCACAGAAAAAAAGTCGACACACTAGGACTTGATTTTGAATATTTTTTTTTTCTTTGTAATCAAACAACTGTCAAAATTAAGTCAAAATTGAGAGTCAACAAAGAAAATCAGCTAATTTAGTTTTGTTTGGGCAAGATTTAGCTATTATTTTGTCATGGTCAAATAAAATACGCCTATCGATAATGAAAATTGTTGTTACCCATACGCCATGGCATACTGGGATGCAAGTTGTTATATAAGTGCATGCTTTTTGGTGTTGACTTTTATAATAAATCACACAAATTAAATATCAATAACTAAATATGTATGTATGTATGTTTGTATTAATGTCCGCGTGTAGTCCGGCAAATAGTCGCTGTACCTTTTTTTATTAGTTTATTGCTGCGGTTGCAAGGAAAAAAGTCATCGCTTACTATAACGTTTTATTTTATTATTATTAGCAAAGCAGTATTTAGTGGTGTAAAAAAAAATATTATTAGAATTAAGTAGACTGAGGAGGTACTCAAGGGCGAAAGAGTTTTAGAAGGATGTTTGGTTCTCAAATATGTCTTTCCAGCAACATAGCAAAATTTGAACTTAAGAACAAAAGCATGTATGATCATAAACAAATAAATTAAAAAAAAAAATTGTTGCATTTTGGAACAAATTTCCGTCAGCCCTTGTCAAGTGCCTTTTTTTAAATAAAATTTTTCCTTATGTTACAAGCGATAAGAGAAATATATCAATTCTCACCCTGTCGAAACAACTAAACCAAAGTCAACAAAAGACAAACTCAAATCTCGTTTGCTGCGATTTTGAGTGAAGTAGCCTTTTAAATTACTGATTTATCGCAGTTTTCGTATTTATTTCTTATAATGTCCGATTTCGAAAATTCTCACCCAACAGATTTCTTAATTTCACTATAATCAATGTTCGTACCGTGTTAGGTGAGGTTGGTGAAGCGGCTACTGTGTTACAGCCATTCTTCAGAAGTGGACAGTGTCACGTCCGTTTTCCAAAAATTGCTTAGTTGTCTTATTTCATGCCAAAACTCTACTTTATATACTAAATTTCAGCAACTTTGATCCATAGAGGTGGGCGTGGTTATTCTACAATTTCGCCGATTTTCAATACCAACCGGCTCTGAGTAAAAATCAACCCACATACCAAATTTTGTTGAGACATCACAAGATTTGCTTAAGTTATCGTATACATGGACAGACGGATGGGCAGACATGGTTAAATCGGCTTCACTTTCATTCTGAGCAATTTGGAATATATACATGTTATATACACATATATATCTCGATTAGTTGTGGCTGTTACAAACAACCGTTATGCGGACAAAGTTATAATACCCTTGTGTAAAAGTTCACCCGGGTATAAAAAACGCTGTAGAAATTCGGCAAACGCAATTAATGAAAAGAAGAATCTAAATTTTAGATGACCTCTAATCGACTTCCACAGGTCACTTCGACCAAAAGATCAAACCTTACCTGATTATTACAATTTGGCGTTTCCTTTAAAATCTGAGGGGGAAACAATTATATCACCTCTTTCACCTTAGTTTAACCTTGATATAAACGTGTTCGGGTACGATGGTCAAATTTGGTTTTTTTTTTGTCAAATTTAATTGTTATTTTGTGGCTTATTTTTTCGATGAAAAATAGATAATCGTTTTTTGGATTTAATTTTTTTCAGCAATTTTTAGCCGCTATAAATGAGACTATGTTTTTATGACCGATTTAAATCTTTTGCTGTCAAAAAATATAACTCTTAACTCTTATAAATCCAATTTTAACGGTTAAATTATGACTTATTATAAATATCCCTACCGTTATGCACGCTTGTTGAAATGCATGTATGTATGTCATTAGTTACTGAAATTTTGAAGGCGCTACTTAAAATCTCTTTAGCCATATAAACACTTAAGCTTCTTTCATCCCTATATTTTCACCTCGCTTTATAAACAACAAATGCATCACTGTTTTTATTAAATGCTGTGATGGTACCGTTAAAAAGTGTATTTAGTCTGCCTGCATCTCTTTGCGCGCTCCACTAATTCTATGTGCCACTCGACTGATGCTGTCAAAAACTTAAATAAAACTAAAAACGGTAAACTGTATACTGAACTTACAAAAAATACACAGCAGCAAAGTAAACCAAGACGCAGTTAAGAGCGTTGATAAACACTAGCTACTCTGATAAAAAAAGTGGAGCTAGTGGATCAGCTGTGTAGCCAGCAGCGCCTAGTAAAAAGTGCTTCCAAGTTGAATTTGGAGCAAGTGCTGTTGCAGGAGTTACATACTCGTACATACTGCTGATGATTTTACTATCATCTCCTCAACGCAGAAACTTAATAAGTACTTTTGTATAATAAAAACAAACAAAAAACTCGAGCGCGCAATTTGTCATGGCATAGCGGTGGCAAAGCACCAACAACAGTAGCAGCAGCAGCGGCAACAGCGGCAGCAGTTGCAAAAGTAGTACTCGTACGATGCTTAAAGTGGAAACGTTTCTGGCGTCAGCCTGAGGCAACATCATGTTGTTGTTGTTCTACTATGTTGTTTGTTTCACCACTTCTTCTGTTTTGAGTTGCAGTGTCATCGCCATTTTCTTGGTTGTCATCGCCCGCGTTGTCGCTGCCGCTGCTAGTGTTGTCACATTACCATCAGTCATATTGTTATTGTTATTTCAGCTTTGCCAGTACATACAACAAGGCGTACCAGGAAAAGGATGTATGTAGAAGATGTAGTTGAATTAACAGAACCAACGGGTGGGAGGGGTAGAAGAAAAGCTTGCAACAAGATGTATTAAAACTAGAATAACAGAAACGCAAACAGCAGTTACTGTGAACGGTAGTTGTAAAACTCACCAGAGTTGTAGAAATACTAAGCACAAACTAAAAAAAAAACCGGAAACCTTTCGTATGACAACAGGAAGATGCAAAAGCAAAAAATAATAAAATTGTTAAACAAAGTTTGACAGCAGAGACCTTAAATAAATAGTGTAGTACACACACACACACTCAGAACAAAGTCCGCTAATTGGGATACAAATTTTCAAAGTAATTAAATATTCTCTTAAATACCGCCTTAATTTTTTCTATGGATTTGCAGGCCTTTGGCGCAGTGTGTTTAAATAAATCTTTAATATCTACTCCTAATTGATATTTACAAAGGCTCTTTACCAAAAAATTGGTTTTTAGTAAAATTTACTTATATAAAATATGTAGTACGTGTATCTCGAAAACCACTAAGGCTAAGTATTTAGATAATACTGAGGCTACTACAGTTTTGTGATTTCTTACAAACTGCTTAAAGCTGGTACCTTCCTTGCAGATTCGCCAGCTTCGCACTTTCCTTCAATATCTCGGTATCGAGCACCTACCTACATAGTAGGCCGGCAGGTATTGAAAATTATTAATACTTTCCACCTTATTTTTCATCTGCGGAGCATAAAAACTTCGATGACTATTCCCAATGGCTAACGCGCAGCGATGACCGCCTTCGCATGAATGACTTTGTGTAATACAAAATGCAATAGAGTGTAATCGTTCGTATTCAATCGTGCGTCCATGCGCCGTTCATCTGACAGCAGCTACAATTTAAGATGGGCTGCATTCAAAACGTCAAAATACAAAGCATCAAATCATAAAAAAATGGAGGATTCAGTAACTATAATAAACCTATCAGTTATGTGTCAAAGAGCCATATTTTTACAATCTAAAAAAACATTCCAAAAATCTGTAAACAAAATCCGTACATTTCGACGTAAAGCAGGTGTTGTGTGTTATCAACTTTGTGCAATATTAACAAGTAAGAAAGTCTAAGTTCGGGCGGAGCCGAACATTAAATACCCGGCGCAAGTATTAAATATATGTTTTTTCACCCTTCCGA
>NW_016158013.1:138814-141944 GCF_001687245.7 Rhagoletis zephyria
CTGATTTATCGCAGTTTTCGTATTTATTTCTTATAATGTCCGATTTCGAAAATTCTCACCCAACAGATTTCTTAATTTCACTATAATCAATGTTCGTACCGTGTTAGGTGAGGTTGGTGAAGCGGCTACTGTGTTACAGCCATTCTTCAGAAGTGGACAGTGTCACGTCCGTTTTCTAAAAATTGCTTAGTTGTCTTATTTCATGCCAAAACTCTACTTTATATACTAAATTTCAGCAACTTTGATCCATAGAGGTGGGCGTGGTTATTCTACAATTTCGCCGATTTTCAATACCAACCGGCTCTGAGTAAAAATCAACCCACATACCAAATTTTGTTGAGACATCACAAGATTTGCTTAAGTTATCGTATACATGGACAGACGGATGGGCAGACATGGTTAAATCGGCTTCACTTTCATTCTGAGCAATTTGGAATATATACATGTTATATACACATATATATCTCGATTAGTTGTGGCTGTTACAAACAACCGTTATGCGGACAAAGTTATAATACCCTTGTGTAAAAGTTCACCCGGGTATAAAAAACGCTGTAGAAATTCGGCAAACGCAATTAATGAAAAGAAGAATCTAAATTTTAGATGACCTCTAATCGACTTCCACAGGTCACTTCGACCAAAAGATCAAACCTTACCTGATTATTACAATTTGGCGTTTCCTTTAAAATCTGAGGGGGAAAAAATTATATCACCTCTTTCACCTTAGTTTAACCTTGATATAAACGTGTTCGGGTATGATGGTCAAATTTGGTTTTTTTTTGTCAAATTTAATTGTTATTTTGTGGCTTATTTTTTCGATGAAAAATAGATAATCGTTTTTTGGATTTAATTTTTTTCAGCAATTTTTAGCCGCTATAAATGAGACTATGTTTTTATGACCGATTTAAATCTTTTGCTGTCAAAAAATATAACTCTTAACTCTTATAAATCCAATTTTAACGGTTAAATTATGACTTATTATAAATATCCCTACCGTTATGCACGCTTGTTGAAATGCATGTATGTATGTCATTAGTTACTGAAATTTTGAAGGCGCTACTTAAAATCTCTTTAGCCATATAAACACTTAAGCTTCTTTCATCCCTATATTTTCACCTCGCTTTATAAACAACAAATGCATCACTGTTTTTATTAAATGCTGTGATGGTACCGTTAAAAAGTGTATTTAGTCTGCCTGCATCTCTTTGCGCGCTCCACTAATTCTATGTGCCACTCGACTGATGCTGTCAAAAACTTAAATAAAACTAAAAACGGTAAACTGTATACTGAACTTACAAAAAATACACAGCAGCAAAGTAAACCAAGACGCAGTTAAGAGCGTTGATAAACACTAGCTACTCTGATAAAAAAAAGTGGAGCTAGTGGATCAGCTGTGTAGCCAGCAGCGCCTAGTAAAAAGTGCTTCCAAGTTGAATTTGGAGCAAGTGCTGTTGCAGGAGTTACATACTCGTACATACTGCTGATGATTTTACTATCATCTCCTCCACGCAGAAACTTAATAAGTACTTTTGTATAATAAAAACAAAAAAAAACTCGAGCGCGCAATTTGTCATGGCATAGCGGTGGCAAAGCACCAACAACAGTAGCAGCAGCAGCGGCAACAGCGGCAGCAGTTGCAAAAGTAGTACTCGTACGATGCTTAAAGTGGAAACGTTTCTGGCGTCAGCCTGAGGCAACATCATGTTGTTGTTGTTCTACTATGTTGTTTGTTTCACCACTTCTTCTGTTTTGAGTTGCAGTGTCATCGCCATTTTCTTGGTTGTCATCGCCCGCGTTGTCGCTGCCGCTGCTAGTGTTGTCACATTACCATCAGTCATATTGTTATTGTTATTTCAGCTTTGCCAGTACATACAACAAGGCGTACCAGGAGAAGGATGTATGTAGAATGATGTAGTTGAATTAACAGAACCAACGGGTGGGAGAGGGTAGAAGAAAAGCTTGCAACAAGATGTATTAAAACTAGAATAACAGAAACGCAAACAGCAGTTACTGTGAACGGTAGTTAGTAAAACTCACCAGAGTTGTAGAAATACTAAGCACAAACTAAAAAAAAACCGGAAACCTTTCGTATGACAACAGGAAGATGCAAAAGCAAAAAATAATAAAATTGTTAAACAAAGTTTGACAGCAGAGACCTTAAATAAATAGTGTAGTACACACACACACACTCAGAACAAAGTCCGCTAATTGGGATACAAATTTTCAAAGTAATTAAATATTCTCTTAAATACCGCCTTAATTTTTTCTATGGATTTGCAGGCCTTTGGCGCAGTGTGTTTAAATAAATCTTTAATATCTACTCCTAATTGATATTTACAAAGGCTCTTTACCAAAAAATTGGTTTTTAGTAAAATTTACTTATATAAAATATGTAGTACGTGTATCTCGAAAACCACTAAGGCTAAGTATTTAGATAATACTGAGGCTACTACAGTTTTGTGATTTCTTACAAACTGCTTAAAGCTGGTACCTTCCTTGCAGATTCGCCAGCTTCGCACTTTCCTTCAATATCTCGGTATCGAGGCACCTACCTACATAGTAGGCCGGCAGGTATTGAAAATTATTAATACTTTCCACCTTATTTTTCATCTGCGGAGCATAAAAACTTCGATGACTATTCCCAATGGCTAACGCGCAGCGATGACCGCCTTCGCATGAATGACTTTGTGTAATACAAAATGCAATAGAGTGTAATCGTTCGTATTCAATCGTGCGTCCATGCGCCGTTCATCTGACAGCAGCTACAATTTAAGATGGGCTGCATTCAAAACGTCAAAATACAAAGCATCAAATCATAAAAAATGGAGGATTCAGTAACTATAATAAACCTATCAGTTATGTGTCAAAGAGCCATATTTTTACAATCTAAAAAAACATTCCAAAAATCTGTAAACAAAATCCGTACATTTCGACGTAAAGCAGGTGTTGTGTGTTATCAACTTTGTGCAATATTAACAAGTAAGAAAGTCTAAGTTCGGGCGGAGCCGAACATTAAATACCCGGCGCAAGTATTAAATATATGTTTTTTCACCCTTCCGAAACCTTCCGCTAGATGGTAAGCCGAGGTGTATCAATTTTGAGTAAATTAGCGTCCTTCAATTTCGAAATA